>NC_079447.1:45611970-45851970 GCF_903798145.1 Danio aesculapii
GCACGTGAAAACGGTGGGCGGGGAGAACTAGCATTAAAGGTACAGGCTACAAAAACAGCTACATTGTGTTCAGAGCAGAAAATCCTAATCCTCTGAAGGCTATAATTAATAATCTGATGGGTGTTTTGAGCTGAAACTTTATGGACACATTCTGGAGACACAAAAGACTTATCTTAAATCTTGAAATGGGGGTAAAATAGGTGCCCTTTAACTCATGGTATAATATGGACTCAGTATAATTTTTAATGCAATGAAACTTGGATTTTTACGTTAAGATGTATGTTTATAAATATGAAATTTGGCCATTAAAATAAAGAAATTAATAATAAATGTATAAATTCCTAAAAGAACATCTTTCCAATGTAAAGTTTTATTTTCATCAATGTTAACAGCAATAAAGTCAAGCAAATTTCAAAAAAGACACATGAGAGCAATACCAAAATAAATGAACAGCGCTTTCTGGCCTCTGGTTGCAAAAGCTACATCTCGCATCTATATCTTTTTAAAATTTAGTTGAATAAAGTTTGGCAGGATATATTCTGTGAAGGAGTTTAAACAAAATCTCTTTAACCTTGTTTGTTAATAGTGATTAGGCAGAAGCCAAACTTTTTTTTTGCAAACAACATCACTCATAAATTGATTCCAATATGCTATTGCATTTGGTTTTGATGCAACATCATTCTGGAAAAGAGCTATTAATGATCTGTTATTATTATTATTATAACTACAGGAAATGCATTTTTTACCTATCGGAGAGACACTGGGTGAAAATTGTGGTAATAGCTGATAATTTAATCTGTTTTGATTTTTATACAACATACATATTTTAGGATACCAAAACCCTTGTAAATTCCTTTGGTAGTATGGGGAAAAAAAAGATTTTTCATATAAAATGTCCTTGTTATTCCAAATAAAGTCACGGTGTGGTGAAAATTGTGTTTGTAAATCAAACTCCATGCTAAAAAAGCTTAACAGTGAAATGACGAAAGTTTCACAGGTATTTTGTTAATATCAAAATGGCAAGTGAGAAAAAGTTTATGCCACTCAAACTAGATAAAATAATATATTTAAATATTAATCATATTCCAAATAGAGGTTGAATATTTAACAAGTTGTCTAATCCAGTTGATTTTAAAACAGTATTCCCAACCACAGCATAATATCCCCATCTAGTGGTCAATTATACGAACTGCTATACTACAGTATCTTTTTGAGACCATTCGGTTCGCGTTTTAGAACATCCATTTTTGCTTCATAGTTGTAATTATTTATCAGATTTATAAATATTTACTCTATCTTTAGCTAATATTGGCCTATAGCTTATGTCGTAGCTTACACAAATTTTCATAGTTAGCAAAGGTCACAAAAACGAGTGAGTAAAACTATCGCCATTATTATAAATTTGAGCGAAAGAACAACCTCACTTGAAGGTAAGCTGATAATATTCCCCCCTTTGTATTCTTTCAATTTCTCTTATTAACTTTAACTGTAGATTTAATGTTATTTCTAAGAATTATGTATAGTTCAATGTAAATGCATTCACCTCACTGGCTACATCGTTAATGCCACTTCTTAATAACTTCCGTTATAAAAACAGTAACGTTAGCCTATGCTAAACGCATTTCTAAACTAAAACTACAATTGACAGCTAGATTTCCCAGGAGAAACCACATGTAATTTACAGTGCAATTCTGATTAAGTTACAACATTTTTCAAAAACCTTATTTATTTATTTATTTTATTAGGAGTTTTAATACCCCGGAGAGAAATTAAGGTATATTTGTAACAACTTATTTGTTGGACTATATTAATATTGTCAATGTTATGACAATGTAGGCTACTACAGTGAGCTCTAGGACAAATGAAAATACAATTCAGGTGTTTAGAAACTTTATTCTGTTTGATTTGCAAACTGTTCTGAAAACAACAAACCAGAAGAACGAAAATGGAGAAACCATTATAATGCGTGTGCATATAACTATAAATCGCATGTTTTTCTGAAGGCTTGCTCAACAACCCTGGCCTGCTGAAAAACAAAACAAAACAATAGTAAACTAAAGTTTAAAACTGTAGTTTAAAATAGAATCTAAAGTGTGCCACGCTGCTCCCACCCACCATAACCCTGGCAGCAAGTCCCACTATACTGGCCTATACTGGCACGGGCCGCTTCGCCCCAGGGAGTGCACGTGCTGACGGGGCGCTAGTCGGTGCCGGTTTTCACCGAAGTGTTGCTCGGCTCGGCGGCACATTTCGAGCAACAAACACGTAATATTCCTCACGATGTTGCATTTACGTATGCAAACTGCAAGGAACTACAGCACAGACGGGCCCGAGTGAAGCTTCACGGAGCGGACTTCGTGAAATTGGTGTGGCTCCACTCGTACCGTCAGTATTGAACTTACCTTGGTCAAGTGCAAACAGTAACACCATGAGAACTGACTAGGCATGGGCAGGTATAAGATTCTGACGGTATGATAACCTTGGACATAAATATCACGGTTTCATGGTATCACAGTGTTGTGCTCACTGTTCTAAAATATATTATTTTTAAATATCTGGGTAAAAAACAAAACCTTTTTCCCCTTTGAACACAATATATTTTAATTTGGGAAACATTTATAATATTTTGGAACACTAAACATGTCAGGCTTAACGATTTAATTGAATTATTGACTTCTGCTGTCTTCATTTGTTTCAAAAACAGATTTAAAACAGCATGTTTTGATATATATTTTCTGCTGGAGATACTGTTGTCATAAAAAAAAATGTAAATAAAAAAATCTTACTCATACCTTAGCAACGGTATTACATAACATTTTGACGGTTTTAAAACCTTGACTTTTCCAAACCGTGGTATACCTTAACCACGCCTAGAACTGACTAAACTGAGATAAACCGTAAGAGCTTTTAAAGAATGCTGATCGATGTTTAGAACAAGACGTCATTGGCTGAGAATGTCCTCAAGAAGAGCGTTGAAGAGAATACGTGAGATGGCGCCGCGAGCATAAGTGTAAGCAATAACGCCCATCAACAACGTAATGTTTAAGCAACATAATGGTCTTAATAATTTTTTAATCTGCATATTAATTGGATGTTAAGTATTATTTACTTACCCCAGTCGATTTAGAGACATGTCAGCTGATAAGAAAAGGAAGAATTGTAGAGACACCTAAGCTAATTCAGAAAGTCGGCTAGCTCAGCTGCTTGTAATGTCCTAATTGATAGCTGTCACGATTACTTTTGGTACTCCAGGTGCTGGAATTTGCGGTGTGCCAGAAAACATTCATGAGAAGAACAAGAAGAAAGAAGTGATTCGGATTTGTCAGAAATTACTGCCAGAAAATGCAGACTGTCTTCCTGATGGGATTGATACAGTGCATTGCGTTGGTCCGAAGAAGATGCACTCCACTCACGGTATAATCATCCAGTTTTCCTCGCGTATGCATCGAGCAGCAGTTTGCTGCTGAATGTTCTTATGTTCTCGTCCGTTTAGATCAGGGGTGCCCAAACTTTTTTTTTTGAAGAGCCAAAAACCAAACTTGATTGAGGCTAGTGGGCCGGAGGTAAATATACTTGCCATGGGTAATTTTCAAATGTTTTTAATAATAGTTTAAAATGTCTAGAAAACATTGCTTTATATTAACTAATACAGTATTTATTTTTTTGTTTTTTACATTTTAAAATGAACCTATTACAGTTAAAACCAACAGAGTTATACTAGTTTTGCCTTAATTTGCTCGCTGATATCTTCTGCATAGTCCTCTATGTGTGACAGTATTTAGTATTTAAAAAAAAACGGATTCATTTACTACATTCAATTGAAGCATTTAGTTTCAGTTTGCTTTTTTGTAATAATTAGCAATAAAACAAACAACAACGGTTACATCAAATTAGAAATGACGATCTCTCGAAATGACGATCATTCTCACTCCTCTCAGATGGGATTGTGGGCCAAATCAAAGCTTACAATGGGCCAACTTTGGCCCGTGGGCCCCACTTTGCGCATCTCTGCAGAGTGCGTCCTGTCATAAAAACTTAAATAATGTATTGTAATGATTGCCTCAGAAATTAACAGCTTACTCTATATTAACTGTAAATATCTTATCTATAAAGAAAGAGATACTGTTATTTATTTTGTTATTAGCAAAACTGATGAGACTGATTAAATAAAAGACAAATTAACAATTGTTTCATTAGTATTTTAATTTAATATGTTTATTTATAATGTAATATGTAATGTTTATTGAAATGTTTATTATAATGTAATTTTTAGATGTTCATATTATAATATTACTTTAAGAAAAATCATTGATCTTCGAAAAAAAAAACTTTTACTATACTATACTGTACTAGTGATCTAAAAAATAATTAAATTTAAATATTCATGCCTTAATTTGACCAACATTTAGAATCTAGTAGTTTTTCCCCTGGCTTTAAAACATACCTCTGAAACATATTTTTCTGGTTAATATGATTTTTGAGTATGATCATTTATTTTCAGAAGGCATAGAATGACTGACCTAGACTTGACTCAGATTTCAGATAAACAACTTGTGAACATGTCTGGGCATTGATGGTTTCATCCTACAAAAACATCACTGAAACTGGTTTAAACACACATAACAATGATACCAGTTTGATTACAATTTTATATATTTTATTTACAAAGTTTTGGTAAGCAAGCCAACAGAGAGCATAAAAGTATTTTAATTATTTAAAGGAACACTCCATTTTTTTCTTGAAATGGGTTCATTTTACAAGTCACCTAAATTTAAAACAGTTCAGTTTTACTATTTTTGAATCCATTCAAGCAATTTCTGGGACTGGTGGGATGCCTTTTATCTTAGCTTAGCATAAACCATTGAGCTGGATTAGACCATTAGCATCTCACTCCAAAAAAAATTATAAATCTTTGAAAATTTTCCTATTTATAACTTGACTATTGTGTACTAACACCAATATAAATTAAAAAGTTACTATTTTGGTGACACGATGGTGCAGTGGGTAGCACTGTCGCCTCACAGCAAGAAGTTTGCTGGTTCGAGCCCCTGGCTGGTTCAGTTGGTATTTCTATTTGGAGTTTGCATGTTCTCCCGTGTTTGCATGGGTTTCCTCCAGGTGCTCTGAAGACATGCTATGGTCAGTGTTTCCTAACCCTCTTCCTGAAGGCACACCAAAAGTCCACATTTTCAACCTCTCCCTAATCAATCACACCTGAATCATCTTATCATAACATCAGAAGAGACTCCAAAACCTGAAGTTAATGGGTCAGATAATGGAGACATCCAAAATATGTACTGTTGGTGTGCCTCCAGGAACAGGGTTGGGAAACACTGCTATAGGTGAATTGAATAAGCTAAATTGGCCGTAGTGTATGTGTGGGTGTGAATGCAAGAGTGTATGGGTGTTTCCCAGTGCTAGATTGTGGCTGGAACGGCATCCGCTGCGTAAAACACATGCTGGATAAGGTGATTCATTCTGCTGTGGCGACTGAAAGTTGCTATTTTCTAGGTCAATATTGCTAGGGCTGTTGTACCATGGCATGTACAATTATGCAGATTATTATGTCAAAATGAGAGCAGAGGTCTTAGCCATATCAACCTAGAAAATTCCCATTGTTCTTAGTACCTGATCAAACTACAGAAGTCAAGCTTTAAATAGGAAAAAAATTATCAAAACTCAACAGTTTAGAATTTTTTGAATGCATTGCTAAAGGTCTAATTGGATTAAATGATTTATGCTAAGCTAAGTGCTCCTGGCTTACATGGAGATCTGCTGAATGGACTCCTAAAAGCATAAAACACAACTGTTTAACTCTAGGGGATTTGAGCATCAATGAGTCTTTCCAGAAAATTTCAAAAAAAATATTTCCCCAAAAAAAAAAACCTATAAAAAAGGAAGTGTTCCTTTAATTTATTTCTAGCAAGGACAGATCCTTATACTGTTTGGTAAGCACCACTATAAATAGTTACTGTCTCTACACTGGATATACAGCATTATCAGTGTAGAAAGCACTGACATAAAGTTGTTTTGGTATTGTTAAAAAAACAACAACAACATAAATCAAAACTTAATATTTTCCCAGAGGCTCCACATACAAAAAGAAAAACGTTTGGCTAAGGTCCTTAGACAGCACAGAATACATTTCTCTGGATTATAGATCTTCATTTTGGAAAAGATGTTCATAATTTTCATACAAAAATACTGCACTTGTCTTCTACAGAGTCACTTTATCATACAAAATTAAGGTTATGTATGTACTGCTATCATAAAACTTTCAACAGTGCTACAAATTGTACATGGCATGCAGATTTCTGATTATCCTTCAAAAAGCAAAGAGTTGTATGTGTGGAGAGCAGATTCTCTAATAACTGTCATCAAATAATTCATACAAGCAAAATCGGACTTTTAATGGGACAATTATGCAATATTGGTCAAAAAGACGGTCATCTAAAAACTGTATAGATGATGTACTGTAGATGATGAAATAAATACATGAAGCATTTCACATTTTCAAAATGTTGATCTGATGTACAGTTTGCCTGTCTATTTCAATCTGTATTTACAAATGAAAATGCATGCACATATTTACATTCTTAAGTTTTCATTTTATTTATCTTCATTCAGTCAATCTAGTGCAAAGATGTGGCACTTGTTTAGGTTTCATTTTTATGCATAAAGGTCACTTAAACAGTATAAATAAATAAATAAATAAATAAATAAATAAATAAATAAATAAATAAAATGTATATTGAATATCTTTGCTGAATATTGGTGCTGTATGTAGGGTTGACACCTAGTAGTTGAACTAGGTATCGCAGTCAAAATTCATAAAATTTATATTAGAAAAAATATTAGAGAGAGAATTTTTTTTCACGGATACCTTCCTACGATGACTTGACGCACATGCAGGTTGCCAAATTGATGACATATCAACATCGAGTGTGTCTAATGATCAAGACGCTGTGTTTACACCAGACGTCGCACGAGGAAATAAAGAGCACTATTCGCCGCATAAATAGTTGCGTGAACAGTTTGAGTTTACTCGCTTCATTCACGGGTCAAATTTGCTTCATTCGTGTGTCAAATTCACTTCACAATAGACGCAGAATCACGTCATGGGCAGGGCTTCCCTGCAGGCACAGGACATCAACATGACGTCGAATTGACGTTGTACCCCAACGTCGTGGGTACGTTGGATTTTGTTTGGAAATGAAAATCTGGTTGATGTCAATGTCCAACCTGAAATCAACGTCTAATCATGTTATACCTTGACGTTGTGTGGACGTTACCATTGTGACATCTATTTGACGTTGGATTTTGGTCACTTTCCAACACAGCCTAAAATCAACCAAATATCAACATAATTTTACGTCGTTATTGAACGTCAAAAAGCAACATTGTCCTTAGACACTGGCTAGACATTGAATTTTTGGTCACCTGACGTCATGACCTAAATCCAACCCTAATATTTCCATCTTATGATGTTGTGTGCCTGCTGGGTTCTGTCTGCCCGATGACTCTAGCTTCATTGCTAAATGGCTAACATGGATTTTATTGAGATAGTAGCTGTGCTTTATGTGCTTTAGGAAGGCTGAAAAACAGCGTAGATTCATTCGGAGCTGTGTATGAGTCCACTAGATCCTTTCAGAGGTGCAGCCAGCTCTGTGAGTTCATCAATTCCTCCAGAAACTACACCTGGATGATGGAGCTTAGCACTTAGCATGTTTCTTAAATATCTGCGAACATATTATGGTACTTTTATGTTTTAGAAGAATCAAAAATGTACATACAGCACCTTTAATGAAACATTCAAATAATAAAAAAACAGAACTAAATATAAACGTGCATAAAAATATAAGTAGAAAAATTAAATCAACCAAAACAACCAACTAATTTGGTCCAAATAAGCAAGATGAGGAAAAAAAATACAAACATAAATATCAGGATTTAAAACAACTGTTTGTATAAAGTCTCAGCATTACATAAAACCAATAAACTCGAAATGTTGTTACTAGTAGAACAGAGAGAGAGAAAATACATGACACACTAGATTTCTTTGTGCTTTCGTTTGCATTTTAAAACCGTTTGTTAGTCATAAAAATACATACTATACATGGCATGCGTGTTGAGAAGATGCTAATAGTGCTGGCGCGTATAGCTTCAAGGTACAGCATTTGCACCATGATAGGTCAAAGCATCTTCCGTTATCTTCTACATGGCTCTAAATGAAGTGTCTGCTTGTACAAACCACTGGCTTTCCATCCAAGTGCGTTATGGGATTCCATCCACATAGTCTGGGAACCATACAGTAGCTGTCGTCTTTGCTATGAACCATTAAAACAGGATACTCCAGCTTCACGCTCTGAAAGATCTGTTTTTTGAGCCTTGACAGCTGTGATGTTTGCGTCTGGCCCTCATCAATCACCACATCAGCGAAGACACTTGGCAGATCATTTGGCTCTGACGCTCTGTGGTCAACCCAATTGGATTTCAGTGTGCTCCCGAAGCTTTGGCGGTCATCTGGTACCTTGTCCGAGAGCTTGGGCGCTGTGACATTTCTTAAAGCTGTAGACGCTCGCTTGTGTCTCTGGCTGGAGCGCTATAGACGAGTGGATGTGAGTCTTTTCATGCCTCTTCTTTGAGCCAGACAGGACGACAGCACTGGTTCTAGTTTCGGCGCCTGAGGTGATCGATTTAAAGCAGAGTATGTGGCAGCCATCGCACCCTGGGAAATGAGGACATAAGTTGAATTCGATATTATAGATGATGTGTTGTGAAAGGTTAAGTTGAACCCATAAACAATGCCAGGTAGTGATGTATTATAGAAACTGTTTAGTTAACATAATTAAATAACATGAATTAACAGTAGGCCAAACATTTGCAGTAGGCCAAACATATACAGTTTTGTATATATGGCGATTTCACAAGAGCTTTATTTTTATTAATACTTTAAGTTTATTAAATACTAGCAAATTATTAAATGTTGAAATCAAAAGGAATAGACTCTTTAATAATATTTTTCAGTGTTAAGCTGCGGTCACACTTGCCATTTCTTCCCATAGACTCCCATTCATACGCACGCGAATGCGTCAGACCGGAAACGCGGTCTCATGCGTTAAGTTTCGCAGGTTGCTGCGGTGCAAAGTTCAAGCTTGGTGAACTCTGACCTGTGAAATCGCATCATTTGACTGCGTGAGACCAATCTAGGATGAAAACACGACCTCTCTGGGCAAAAATGTAAAACATGGAGCAATCGCTCGCTTTTTAAAATGTCTAATAAGCTTGTTTAATCCCGCCCCTTTTCGCAGCGCCGCACGACAGAATTTCGCACACACAAAGCCCAGTGTGACCGTAGCTTGAGTCTGTGTTAACTCATAGTGAACTTTTAGTAACATTGCAAAATGTTTTGTCTTCAGTGGTCACTGTGTGCTATTATTTTTTGAAGAAACTGTTGATTTGCAAAATAATATTAAATTAAAGTGATTCACACTGTTACAAAATAATATTTTTTTGACTGGACTTTGAAATCATTAAACAATATTCAACAAAAAAAATTATGTTTTCAATTTTTATAGTACAAATAAATATTTCTTGAACACTAAATTAACATATTAGAATAACTGTTGAAGGATCTGACACCAAAAACAAGACTAATGGTTTAAGCTTTGCCATTAAAGGAAAACTTTTTTGTTAATATTTTATATATCTGTTTTGTTTTAAATGCATTTCAAAAAATGTACATATATTAAAATAATTTATTTATTTAAATAATTTTTATTTTAAATAATAATAATGTCAGAAATACTGTTTTAATGCAATTTAAATATTTTTTAGATATTAAAACAATTTACTTTTTAAAATAATTATTATTTTAAATAATGATAATGTAAGAAATATTTTGTTTTTTAATGTATTTTCAATATTTTTATATATATTAAAATAATTTATTTTCTAAATAATTATTTTTAATAATGTCAGAAATACTGTTTTTAATGTATTTGAAATAATTATTATACATTAAACTTTCTTAAAATAATTTTTGTTTAAATAATATCAGAAATACTGTTTTAAAGTATTTTAAATAATTCTTATATATTAAAACAATTAATCTTTTAATTATTATTTTAAATAATTTTGTCAGAAATACTGTTTTTAATGTATTTGAAATCATTCTTATATATTAAGATAATACATTTTTTAAATATTATTTTGATTAATAATGTCAGAAATACTGCTTTTAAAGTATTTTCAATAAATTTCATATATTAAAATAATACTTTAAAATAATCATTATTTTAAATAACAATAATGTCAGAAATTCTGTTTTTAAGGTATTTTCAATAATTTATATATTAAAATAATATATTTTTAAAATAATAAATATTTTACATAATAATAGTGTCAGAAATACAGTTTTTTTAATGTATTTTAATTTATTTCAAATAATTTATCAAAATAAATGCAATAAATAAATGTCTTGCTAGAGAAAATAAAATAAAAATTACACTCTAAATATCCGAATGATTAAAAAAAAAAAAAAAATGGCAAAACTGACCTGCTGGTAATGCACAGAAGCAAACAGGCAGTATATATACATTCTTTCATTTTCTTTTTGGCTTAGTCCCTTTCATATTCAAGAGTCACTGCATAAAACATATGCTGGATAAGTTGGTGGTTCATTCTGCTGTGGCAAACCCTGATAAATAAAGGGAGTAAGCCAAAGGAAAATAATGGAATGAATGAATAATAATAATAATTATTATTAAAAAATAAATAGTAAATAATTACATCAATTTAATTTTAGTGCTGGGGAGTAGCTAGCTTAGCCCAGCTACTAGCTGAGCAACATTTTTCAGTAGCATAAGTAGCTCATTTACTGAAAATTATTGCTCAGCTACTTAAGACACTTTTTGTAGAAACTAGTGAAGTAGCTTGACAACATACAGTACATGTGAACTTGAAAAGGACTGAAGCAGCACAACATTTTCTTATATTTTCTTCAACATCTCATGGTTTTACTTTTATTTATAGATTGCTTTATTTAAAAACATAACAGTTGAAATTCAATCCATAAAGTATTCTAATAGCTGCCAATTTATCTGAAGAAAGAATGTTGGGACACGAGGGTTTCAACTATAAATTTCTTACAAAAACAGAGCTATATGTCATTTCATTTATATATTTATTTACTGTTTGAGGAAATGCTTTATTTTGTTATTGCAATGCTACATTTGTTTCAGTTTTGTATTTTGCCTCTTGACAGTGAGAAATTTGAAACCTGTGTGTAATGAAATATGAAGCTTTGACATAACAATTGTATTATTGTACTGTTTTAAGTACCAAATACTTTACTTAAAATGACTGTTTATTTGCATATTTCTTATATTCGCTTTGTGAAAAAAGTAGCTTTATTTTAGAATGGTAGTTTGACAGTATTTAGCTACATTTCCTGATGAGTAGCTTATAGCTTATGAAGTTTCAGAGTAGCTTCGCCAAACTGTTTAATTATGAGTGCAAGTTATGAACAATTCATTTCTTTAAAATATTTTATATTTTATAATTATATTTTATAATTTTTTAAGTGGAACAGATGTAGTTTTACGGGTAAACACGAGGTGGCGCTATTGTACTTTGATAGAGCACAGTTGACCTGGCAGTGAAAAAAATGCAGCAGCAGATGGATGACAGGAGCAGTACCTTCACCAGTGTCACATCCTGTCTGATCAGCTGACTCTCAGATAACTGATCCCGGTTCACGATCCAGGCATGTCTGAGAACAAGTGGTGCTGTTAGCCGCTGATGAGGGTCCACGTGTAGCATTTTAGTCACAATGTCCTGTGCAAAAATCATAATATTGTGATGAGTCAGACTTACAAATGGCAGAGTATCATTCTTTCCATTATATATTAAGCAGTAAAACTACTGTAAACATTAATATCAATAGCAAATGTTTCTTAAAGGTCCCATGAAATTAAAATGCAGTTTTTTAGATGTTATCATCAGTATGTTAGTTTTTAGGATATCTATAAGCTAGTGTGCTACAAAACTGTGACAACATTCACATTTAGAAGAGATGAACCTGATGTAAACATAAAGGTCTTTAAATAGTAGGCTATACAGACTTTAAAGGTCCAGTGAAGTGCTTTGAAATTAGCATTTTTTTATTTGATGTTTGATGTAATCTAAACTGAACCAAGTAGGGAGGGTGGGACATAGAGTAGCCCCTCTCCTTTTAATAAAACAGCCAATATCTTTCCTTTTTATCACATCTCTGCCAGTGAGAGAGAGGTTGCGCTCAAATACATCAAATAAAAAGCAAATGAGAAGCGTCTTTAAGGGGGCAGGACATGTCAGATAGTAGAGAGCATTTGATTGGTCAAGATTGGATCAGAACCTAAAGTATGAGGTGCAGTGTTGCCAGATTGGACGGTTTCTTGCCTAATTGGGCAGTTTTGAATTTATTTTTGCAGGTATAAAGTGACATAGGCAGGTAGTGAAAATTTGGGGGATTTTGCAACGGCGTGCAAAACGCAGCAGCCCCTGTCTGCCCATATACTTAGAACAGTGTAGAAATGCTTGTGATCTCCCTCCCTGACACGACAACTCCCCCCGCCAACCCCCCTCCCACCCCTCCCCCAGGTCCTTAGCCTTAAGACAGGTAATTATAGTCTATTGATTGTTGGTTGGTGCTTTTTTTTTTTTTTTTTTAAAGATCATTTATATTTTTCTTTAGACCTGTAATGCACTCCAGAATCTGACTGGCTCTAGCAATCATGTGAAATACTGTCATACAGTCTTATGGCTGGATTTCATAAGTAGCCTTACATTTACTTACACAGACTATATTTGAAGTATTTGAAAGTAATTTGCGTTTTTCTCCTGTAGAAAAACGTCATAAGAACAATGTTTAGTGGCTCAATGTATTACAACAGTGTTTTTAAAAGACTAAACCACTTTATTGATATAGTATACAACCAGGAACATATGTTCAGAACACAAACGAGTCGCAGGTAATAAAGTACTAGGTGTTTCTCCCAAAGAAAAGCCAGTCTAAGCAAAATCCTAGCTCCACCTTTTTACCCTTATTTGGTTACCCCTAGTTGGAGCGATGATGCGCAAACAAAATGGTGCCGGTTGGCCACGCCCTCTTGTAGCTTTATTTGAGCCCTTCAGAAACCTACCTATGGGTTACTTCACAGATGCTAAGTCCATATCTTTTACAGTCTATGGTTAAATTAGGTTTAAAATAAATTAAAAAAGCAAATTTAAGCCACTAATATATCAAAATAGTGCTGTTTTTACTGTAGTTTTAATTATTGAGATAAATACTGAGATACAAATTTTGTTTATGTGCTATATATATTATAAAAGCCTCCTGACATCATGCAGAAATAAGAAAGCTGACCTTAGCTGCTTCAGACACCGTGTCCCAGTTGCCTCCTGACAGGGCAAATTTCCCACTGCCAATGCGAGCCAAGATCTCCTCTGGTGTGTCGTCAGGGCCGTTAGCAAAGGGCGTGAAACTGTGGGAGAGAATGAGTGCAGAGAGTGTGAAAGAACTTGTGAGTGCAGTGAGAAGAGAAAGAAAAGAGCAGCTTATTTTTATTATTTTTTTGCAATACCCCCATTTCCACTGCGTTATTTTTAGCGTACACATATGGCTAGGTCGGAGGAGTGAGATTTTTTTTTCCCAAATGTTCTAATTACACTGAGGTTTAAAGCTCAATCCATGGTCAGGGACATTAAATTGAGAGTGCTGCTTGGCTTCTGATAGCTCTGATAGCATTGTGTTCAGTACAATTACTCTGTGACTTGACCCGGCTTACCTAGTAATCCCCTCCACCCTGCTCTAGAAATTAGTCCCCTCATATGGGCAATGGGGGAAAGGGTGTTCTACATAGGGTTTTGATTGTTTTTTGTTGATAGGACACTCATAACTTTGTAGTAAATTAAGAAAGTAGAGACTGTGCCATATAGGTAGACTGATTTTTTTTGTCGTAAAGCTTCTGATGGTAAAAACACATTGGCTTACATATAGTATAGCATGCCTAGATTAATATTCTCAGCTCATTTAGAGCAACACAGTCTGTTCTTACGGAGATGAGTTTAGCATGGGGAAAAAAACCTTGCGTGGGTGTATGACATGTGACATTTGGATTAAATCCACCAGACATAATGGACTTTTTAAATTTATTTTTGTGTCTGATTAAGATAGTTCTTTAAACTAGGGCTGGATTTATTTCTACTGCTTTTGATCATGACAAATAAACATTCAGTGAAATGTGTCTATGCTAATAGCTAACTGTGAGTAATACTTTATACAACCATTCACAATTTGGAGTAACATTGGTAAAATTCTTAAAAGTTTATTTGATCAAAAATACAGTAAATATTAATGTATCTTAAATAATATTTATTCTATGTTTTACTTCATATTAAAATTAAATGTATTTTTGTAACACCAAATCTACATTTCAAATGCCATTACTTCTAATGAATGACACTTAGGGCCCTATCATACGCCTGGCGCAATAAGGCCAAAGATTTAGGTTTGGTGCGATTTGTTGCTATTTTTAGACCAGCACAACTCTAATTTTCACGTTTTGCACCACGTTGTTTAAGTAGCAAATCCATTTGCGCCACTTTGTGGACTCATGGGTGTGTTGGTCTAAAAAGGAAGTGTGTTAAGGCACATTGTTGGCGCATTGCTAATTTGATGAGTTGAAATAGACTAAAACCAACTAAAAGCTGGTCTAAAGTCCAGAGCAGAGTGTGTTGGTTATCCACCTATGCAGGTCCAAACGCTTACACATTGCTTAATACACACAGGATGTGCAGCAATACACAAATATCTTTAAATATGAAAATAATAATTAAGGATTAAAATGTTACAAAATTATTATTTTCTACATAAATATAAAAACTACCTCCATGCCTTCATCATGTAAGGAGAATTTTTTCAGTTTATTCATGACAATTTGCATTTGTATAAAGGTTATTATTATTCTTAGTATCATTTATTATTTGAATGTAATTAAAACATATTTAGATTTGTCCTCCTGTCAGGTTTTGGAGACAAATGCATCACCATATGTGGCATAAGAATAGGACGCATGTTTGGATATAACTCGTATAAAACGTTTTTTGACCAGACTTCATTATTTTTGTTCATTTAGTCACTTGCTGTGAATTAGAGCTGAATTTAGAAATATTTTTGAAGCAAATCTTTGCGCTTAACAAGCAAAATTAAATATGTAGGCTGATGGATGTCTTCAATGGAGTGCGCAGTTACTTATCCACAAAAGCAAAGGAGTAAAATAAAGAGTAAAAGTAAAGTAAAGAGAAAGCAAAGAGGCTGAATGGAGGAGACTCGGTTTATTCTTGCGCTGCAGATGGTCTGATTAACTGTTTTTTCACTAGTAAAGCGTTCAGTTTTTCCTCTTACAAAGTCCGCCATGTAAATAGCAAATGTGCCATGGCGTGACAACTGACTCTTAAAGCGAATGAAAGAGGAGACTCTGATTGGTTAAATGGACGTTATGCTCAAAACACCCCCATAACATATTAAGAGAATAAGCACAACCCTGTTAGACTGTGCGCCAGGGCGCAAACAGTTTTTTTTTTTTCCGTCCGTAAAATAGCAAAAGTGGATTCAGACATGCCCTTAATGCGTTTGCTTGTTAAAAACCTGTTAAAAACTTTAAAACGTTTCTTTCTTTTGTAGAACGTAAAAGAAGATATTTCAAAAAAGGCTGGTACCCATTGACTTTCATAGTATTGTTCCATTGAACTATGGAAGTCAATACGTCCTCAAGGCAACAGAATTCCTCAAAATATCTTCTTTTGTGTTCAACAGAAGAAAACAAAACACATGGAAGGTTCACTCACATCAGGGAGAGTAAATTATGTGCTAATTTTCATTTTTGGATAAACTATTGCAAAGAATATACATGTGCAACATAGGACGTGCAGATTTTAGCTCAAATATTATTTATTATTAGTTTTAAAATCAAAAACACAAAAAACATTCTCGTCATGCTTTTACTCATTATCCATACCAATCAATCTGCATCTTGTTTAAATAAGCAGTTTAAGGCACACCAGCCCAGCAACAGTCCTCAGGTTCACATGTACTTTAAATATGAGATATGATTAAACTATAAAAAAGTTAAATACAATAAAATTATAGTAGTATTATCACAGTGATACAAAATAGGAAATTTTGAATGATGTGTATGAGTAATCAGGGGCGTAGGGGGGGACTAGAGACAGACTATTTACAAACAGGTAATTAAGAATGTAAAATTTTGGATGTCATACAGCTGCCCCCCCCCCCCCCCCCCACACACACACACACACACACTTTTAAAATGTCCACTATGCCCCTGTGAGTAATTTATAACATATATCCAGTTAATACCCAACTTACCCTGCCAGCATTGTGTACAGTAAGATGCCCAGACTCCAGATATCACAGGCCGCATCGTAACCTTGTTTCTTAAGGACCTGTATAAATCACATGGTTTTGTTTTTATGTAAATTGTTTCGAATGTTAAATTATATGAATTGCGAATCAAACTACATATTTAGGCCATTTAAGTAAATCTTAAACAGCAGTCATTTTTAAATAATTTGATGTGATGTTTTACAAATAGATAAATACAGTTTTATATTAATGTTTATAACACAGAGAAATGAATCTAAAAGTACCTCTGGTGCCACAAAGTTCGCAGTGTAGCACGGCGTCATGAGCAGACCATTTTCAGCCCTTAACTGTTTGGCAAATCCAAAATCACAGATCCTGATAGACTCTGGATCGCCTGTTTCATCCACATACAGGATGTTACTAGGCTTTAAATCTCGATGCACAACCTAAACACAGAAGTAGAAACAATGATATATACCAGAGATGAACCGACAAGTGACCCAAAATGTGTCATTTTGTTAGAAATGTAATGGCATATTTATGTGTTTAGAAGCTTACATCAAGTAACTATTAAAAATTATTAGCCCTTGTGTAAAATTGTATTTCTTTTTCAAATAATATTCTGGAGAAAGTCTGATTTGTTTTATTTTGGCTAGAAGGAAAGCAGTTTTTATTTTTTAAAACCATTTTCAATATTATTAGCCCCTGTAAGCAATATTTTTTTCCAAATTGTTTACAGAACAACCATCGTTATACAATGAATTGCATAATTACCCTAACTTGCCTAACTAACCTAGTCAAGCCTTTAAATGTCACTTTAAGCTGAATACTAGTATCTTGAAAAATATCGAGTAAAATATTATGTACTGTCATCATGGCAAAGAGAAAAATAAATCAGTTTTTAGAAATGAATTATTTAAAAAAAAATATTTCCGTTAAACAGAAATTGGGACAAAAATATGCAGGGGGGCTAATAATTTAGGAGGGCTAATAATTCTGGCTTTAAGTGTATATATACACACACATACATGCACATAACCTATATATAAACTGACCCCTTGCGAATGCAAATATTCCACAGTCTTGGTAATAGTGCAGAGCACAGCTGAGGCCTCCCGCTCTGAAAAGCACTTCTGACGCAGGATCCTGTCCAGCAGCTCTCCTCCTCTCATCAGCTCCATCACCAGATACACAAACTTGCCATCATCATAGACCTGCAGCACACAGAACGCCATTTAGTCTCTCTGACACACTGCAGTGAGGCCGGTTTCACTCACAGACATCTGCAGACCTGAGGGAACCCATGAGGGCTTATGCAACCAGAACTAAACTTGTGAAACTGGATCAGTGCTAATGCAGGTTAACATGATATGGCAGGGCCAAACTCAATCTGTGGACATTTTTTTTGCTGTTTTTGCACAGATTTTATTATATATATATATATATATATATATATATATATATATATATATATATATATATATATATATATATATATATATATATATATATATATATATATATATATATATATATATATATATATATATACACACATATATATATATATACACACACACACACACACACACACACACACACACACACACACACACATATATATATATATATATATATATATATATATATATACACACACACACATATATATATATATGTATGTATGTATGTATGTATGTATGTATGTATGTATGTATATGTGTGTATATGTATATGTATATATATATATATATGTATGTATATATATATATATATATATATATATATATATATATATATATATGTATGTATATATATATATATATATATATATATATATATATATATATATATATATATATATATATATATATACATAAAAATTACATAAAAATTACATAGTAACAAAAAATGACACAATAATAATTTTAATAGTGCTAAATGCAAAGATCAATTGTGATGATTCACGAAAGTTTGTTTTGGCATAATATGTGTGTGTATTATAAATATTTATTATGTATGTAATGTAAATAAACTAAACTTTAAAATTTATGTATAATTTGTATTATATACAAATATATTTTTTATCTTTTAATTTTTATTCTAAATATAAATAAACATTTTCTCAAGTATGTGCATGCAATTGTGTATTTACATACAGACAATAAATATACACAGTACACACGCATATATTGGGCCCTATCATACACCCGGTGCAGTAAGGCGCAAAACGTGTTCAGTGTGATTTGTTGCTTTTTTCAGACCAATGCAACCCTAATTTTCACATTTTGCACCACGTTGTTTAAATAGAAAATCCATTTGTATTACTTTGTAGACTTATGGGTGTGCCGGTCTAAAAAGGTGGTATGTTAAAGCGCATTGTTGGCATGTTGCTATTTTATACAACTGAAATAGACAGCGCCACTGATAATCTAAAAGCAGGTCTAAAGTCCAAAGACAATTTGCATTTGTATAATATTGTTATTATTATTAGCAGTTATATTTTTTATATGCATATTTATATTTGTTTTAATAAAAACAAGTTTAGATTTGTCCAGTTTTGGAGACGTATGCATCACCATATGGGGCATAAGAATAGCAACCCTAACAACCCTGTTAGACCATGCGCTGGGGCGCATAGCTTATTTTTCTGCCCTTAAAATAGCAATAGTGGACTCGGACACGCCCTTAATGCTTTTGTGCCATGCGCTTAACACCTTGTGCCTAGATCGTTAACATACAGCTAAAGTTTTGAAAATAAAAGTTATAGCAGATCGCAATTAATCTTTGCCCACCACTATATTTTAAATGTAATTTATGTTTTCAATAAATCCCATTTGTTTACCCCAGTAAACAAAGCAAGTCTCTCATATAATAAATCTACTAAAAAAGAGAAAATATTACTTTACAAACCTTATTGTATCATTTAAACATGTTCCACAAATTATCCAATAATATGACTGAAATTTAAATAAAAATGGAATAAATACATATTTACACACATTTGCTACACTAAAAAAAGACTAGTGCTTCAAACTATGCATTTCAAGAGTTCACACTTAGATATTGCTTGACAACTGTTAGCAAGTTTGGCATGCTGTCCCGGGAGAGAACCCTGAGGTCGGAGATAGGTGAGCCCAGGGCTCCCGCCTGGTCCATAGAGCATATGAGGGGAGTACGAGATCAGGTGGTTCTCGAGAGCTCGCCGTGGTAAAAGAAAAAAGGAGGAGAAGGGGTGGATGGGGGTTTCTTCGGAAAACGAAGATAAGAGAGTAGTTCTAGCTAGGCTACTTATAGTGAGTTGGGGTTAATCTGATTGGCTAACTAGTGAATGTAGATGAGTGGCCAGCTGCAGTCAATCATATCACGTGCTCCTCTCGAAATTAGTTTGAAAACTTCACTTAAATTCTTAAGTTTTCTTTGGGACAACTTAATTGTTTTATGTTCTGTCTACTTAAATTTGTAAAAAAAAAAAAAAAGCTTCAGTTATCCTAATTAATTTGTTGGGACAACATGAAGCAATTGTGTGAAACCCAGCATTATTTTTGTACAGTGTATATATTAAATGATTGAAATATGTGTTTCTTCTCAAATATTTTTACTTTAAACCAGCAGTTTTCATATCATGGTGCCACAAGCAAAAAGTTGCGATTCAGTGCTTTCAGTTTTTATGCATTTCTGATATAAGTTTTGTTGTTACCATTTTATGTTGCATTTACAGTCACACTGAAAGCACCAGCAGACAGTTTACCTCATTACTGAAAATAACTAGCATTGGCATAGCAACGCTGTATTTATTATAGTTTAGTCCAAAGTACAACTTTACTTGATTTACCAAAGTAACCAAAGTAATTCAATTAATGAATCAGGTCTATTAAAACAATAATTTATTTTCGAGTCAATGTTGTTGTTTTTTTCATTATGCAGAATAAATCAATAAATCAGAATACATCAAAGCTAAAATTTGGTATAAATTTAGCTGTAAAAATTAGTCATTCTTCAGGATGGTCCAAAGCAAGATTCTACTTTAAGGTTAAAAAATATAAAATTTGTACACTGAAAAAAAAAGATTCAAAAATGACTCCTTGGATTTATAAATTTTTTTTTCATTTATTACTCTTTTTTTGCATTCATTTTTTTCAGTGTACTAAAGTGAAAAATTTATTAAGTGTCTCTATATTAAATAATATTTTTACGTTGGGTGAATGTAGTTTTTTAAATTTAGATTAAATTAAATTGAATAGTTTGAACCAAAGTTCAATAAGACTTTGAGAAAAAACAAATACAAAAATAGCTGTAACAAATGACAAGTTGGTTCAAAGTGTATTGTTTTAGAGTAAGCTGAAGGTTCTGTTCAAGCTATTACAAAATATAACTTTTTCAGTAAAATAGACACTGACCGCATAATGTATTAGAGAGATTAAATCAGTAATAAGATTGATAGTTTGTTCAGTGTGAATCCTAATGGAAAGCACAATACAATTTCACAACCTGTTAATTTTTTCTCTCATTTTAGTACATCATGGCCACAATATACTAAACATTTTCCTTAATTTAATACAATAATGTTTATTAGTATTATTGGTGATCCTGGAACAAAAACAAGTCTTATGCTGCACAGGTATATTTTTGGTATACTTTTGTCTGAAGTACACTTCTCAAATACATGCAAACATTTGAACTAGCACAGTAAAAGTTTCCATTAAAAATAAAAATGAATAATTCATAAGACGTGACTCACATCTTTCAGAGTAATGATGTTTGGGTGCTGGCCATATCGCAGAAGAATCTCGATCTCTTCAGAAGGGTCTTTCTTTGATCTGTCAATAATCTAAAATGAAGTAGGCTGGTCAAAAGCAGAGTCTGCTAAAGCATTGACTGACATTGAGTGATGCTGATTCTCTACTACAATTCACCAAGAGGCTCTTATTAAACTGCCTCTGCTGTTCACTAAATGATACTCTGCGCTGTGTCATTTGTCGCACAAAGAACATTTAATAGATTTCAGTGCTTTGAAAGATTAGATTTTATACTCACTTTAACAGCATACTCCACACTGGTGATTCTGTGGACACAACGTTTGCAGACCGAATACGCTCCAATGCCGATGTCCTCCTTGAGTTCATAGCCGTCAGTGAAATGAATGTTGTTACCATGAAGTTGCTGCAATGAAACAACACATATGCATACACTTAATATTTATTTCAATAATCATTAACAAACATTTAACTATGGACATGGTACATGGACAACGGTATGCTAAACACCTGAACTTGACTCATTTCCCCCCTGAAAAGTTCATATTGCATATTTATAATGATTTAGATACAGTACGCTTAATACAAAAATTTGAAAATTTCCAATCGACCTTTGTTAACAGTTTCAGCATGCATTACGTCAACATTTGCAGACTAAACTGTAAGTTTTTATTGAAGATATATAATTGCTTAATTTTTGTATTAATAACAGTCCTTTATAGGCTCTATGCACAGCTAGAGTTTTAAAGCCAACGATAAACTTCCGGTGAAAGCTTAATGTGACTATTTTCAATTTCACAAGGTTGTTTTTACATCATCTATGTTGTAATGTAAATCCAATACAATTAGTTTAATAGACTGAAGCATTCATTTAGTTGTTCAAGCGTTTCATGATATGAAAGACTGTTGTAACGACTAGCACAGTCAGTAGCAACAGGTTAGCGCAGAAATTCCATCAAAAATACTGGGGTAAAATAAACTGTCATATTTTAGACATGGTGGGGGGAAATGGAATTTAATGCAGTGCTTCTTGTCCGATCTGATACCCGCTTCATATAGTATATCTAACAGGCAATGAAGATTGCTGATTTTTAAAGAAATCAGATCTTAAATGTGACAATTATGTAATGGAAAGACAGTTCACCGGAAGGCCTTGGGCCGCCTGGCTGAAAATTGAAAGTCCGGGTTGCATACAGCCCATTGCTTGAAAGATAATTTACAACACCAAAGTCTTTCTCATCTGAGCTGTCTGTATTTTTACTGTTTTTATTTTATTTATTTTGTTATATTATACATTTGACATCTGCGTTACAATATTACACAACCAAAGACAATATTAAGAGACACAAACCTCATAGTTTGTTCAGTGTCAATGTGAATGGTATTAGTTTATACAACCTATTAATTTGTTCCCTCATTTTAGTACATCATGGCCACAGTGTACTAAACATTTCCCTAAAGTTAATATAATAATCTTTTATTATTATTCGTTACCAGTCTTACTATACATGACACAGGTATATTTTGGCTACCGAAATTATCAAAATTATTTTTTTCATTTTATGGCCAAAATAATTTGAATAATAAGTAAAGATTGTGTTCCTTTAAGGTATTTTGTAAAAATTCTAACATATAGAAATGTTTATATATCAAAACCTAATTTTTGATTAGTAATGTGCATTACTAAGAACATAAAGGTGCTTTATGTTAGTTTTTGACTCTTCTAAAGCATAAAAATACCATAATATGTCAGATATTTAAGAAACTTGCTAAGTGAAAACTCTTGTTTATCTGAAAAACAATGCTGAAGTCAGATATTCTGCTTTGAACATGTGCGCTATGTGCCAGAATGGCTGTCTTTTGTTTTGGTCGCTTTAACCCGCCCACTGACACTTTAGCCAAATATATTTCAGCCCCCCCAAGTTGCCTTGATGGAAAACCACGCATTTCATTCATTCAGTCAGAAAGGCTCTCACAGCATGACCGAAATACGGCATCCGGTGGATAGTAGCAGACTCCGAAATGAGATGCAGATTCAGAGTTCCAGTATCCAGTTTATTAGTATTAGAGTATCCAGGTTATTAATTAGCAAATAATATAAATTTTATGAGCGTAAACATTAGGAGAGCAGGTTACACTGTAACCCCATGTCTTAAGAACATGCTACGTGACGAGATTTGCAGTGATAAGTCATTTGGGTGTTAATTTGCACCAGACAAAACACAACAGAAATTTAAATGCAGCCATTCAGAAGCACAGAATATACACTCACTTATAAAATGGTAAGGTTTATAATCTAATTAATACATATTAAACCTCTTTAACATTACTAAATGCACATGCTGAATCACTGCCACAGCCTTTAGGTTCAATAGTCAGGCACACTTTTGTTCCTCAATCTGGCAACCTGCGCTTGTGTGTGTTTTGATCCAGGAATGCAATACCTAGTTCACCCAATGGGTGTCAAATTTGGGCAATTTTAAATGCGGTTTTCACAGTATTAAGATTTTGAACCCTCTGATTCCAGATATTCGAGTATTTGTATCTTGGTCAAATATTTTAATATCCCAATAAAGCTTATCTGTTCATATCTCAGATACATAATGCACACATGTATATATGCATGACACCCATAAAACAAAACCATTCTCCTACTCTATTGCTTTAACTTTTTTTTGTCAAGAACCATTCACTGAATTCTTTATATATTGATATGTACATACTGGTCTGTGCTAAAATAAATAATATAAAAAAGGGGTAGTTCACCTAAAATGTGAATTCTGTAATCATTCTGATATAATTTATACATTCACATTTTCTTATTACTAATGTTAAGCATTTTTATACCTTTAATTGTATTTACTGCCACAGAATGACATAGTTTAAATGCTATTATTTTGTCCTCCAGATGTCTTAAAATATATAGATAAGGGCAATCTTTTTTTATATGGCAATGTGCAGAACCAAACCGTTTCCCTTAAAACTATAACACTATTCTTTGCTATACTGCAAGCACTGCTTTTCTGTCTGAAATATATAAATCTACACTTCTGTTCTTTGTGACAGTGCATATGGAGATTCAGTTATTTGCTAAAAGTTAAACAGACATTCACTATTTGTCAAAGATACAAATACCCAGCAGCATGTTTAGGTGAATGAAACACCTTCTGAAAGCAAAAGCAGTTGATGGCACAGATTAAGAATTCTCCACAAATAGCTGCACTCATGCATGTTCATGAGCACCATCAGAGTAAGTTAATATCGTATGCTCGGCAGACGCCACATCAGATCTGAATGATCTAGACAATGACACCGCAGAGTAGATATCCGCTAGTGTGCCACTGTGCTCCTGCCAATCAATGCATCTCATTCCGGTCAATGCAATCTCATCTCTGACAATTCAACCGAGCAGCTTTTCAGGTATGAACAACCTGGCAGAATTAGTTCAGCTTATGTAACACAGGTCTCCTTTTACCTATTTTTCAATCTCGTTTTGTGCTGTGCAACGCACAAGTGCTTCCCTGAGGAATAGGTTGGAATCGACTGCTTGCATACAGCCAGACCAAGGTTAAAAGAATACAGAGTACAGCTTTGTCTAGGCTGACTGCAATATTTCCTACTAGTGACTAACATTAGCCAGAATAGAGAGTCTGGGTGTGCATTAAAAAGCTGGGTGTACTACATTTAATGTCAGATTTTGTGGAAAAATTAAAATAAATAAAAATAAAATAATAAAAATCTGTTAAAGTTTGGCTTGATAACACCGTAATCTTACTTTTATTGTCATTTTGAAAGCAAAACATTTATTCACATTATCATTATTATAAATGTTTAATTTGGTGTGTGCGTGTGTGTGTGCGTGCATGCGTGCGTGCGTGTGTGTGAAATAGCATATGCACACTACAAGTGGGACGCTGACTACAGAGGTGCGGATCCAAACGCAGGTTTTATTATGCAGAGAATGGTCAGGCAAGCAACGGTCACAATAAGGAGCAAACAGATCATACCTGTCAACCATCCAGTTTTTCCCAGGATTCTCCCGTATTTTACAGTTCTCTCCCGCTATTATTCCGTAAAGGTATTTTCCCATATTTCTCCCATTTTTTAAGTCTTTCTCTGAAGGATGGCAATAAACATTAAAGAGCCGATCCTCCCTATGTGCAACCCAAACCACCAGGGGATGCCCCTTGCACTTAAATGTGAGTCTGTTCTGTGCTTTTGTTTTATTTAGGCATGAAACACTTTGAAATAAATATAAAAACGGTGGGATTCTCTTTTCTTTTTATTACAGGTGCCTCAAAACAGTCATATAGCAGGGCAGACTGTCAGCTGACGCGCTCCATAGTGATAAATAGACACTGTTTCCCAAACAGATTCTGTACACACGATTTGAAGAGGACGGAAAGTCTGGGTTTTGGGTGCGTGTTTGAACAGACATATACACATAGCTAATAATACTAATAACATCTAAAGATGTCGATCTTAGTGGGGTTTTTTCAAAAACAACAAATTTTGTCCTAAATGAGCAGTTAGGAAAGCAATCAAAAGTTAGGAAAGCAATCAAATGCTTTCATTATAACGTTAGATGTGTGCATTGTTATTTAATGTAATTGAAATAAATGAGATTTATTCATTGTTCTTTATTCAAAATGTGTAAGTTATACAGTGAAGAAAAGATTAATGAGATTTGATAACTTGATTCTGCTTCTTTATAAAAACTATTAATTGTAATAAGCTGAACGGTTTGCTAATTTATTTGCTGCTAATGTATAGTATTATATGTTTTTTGTAAATAACAATAATAATAAAACGTATTACTGACCATTTTTTTGGGGGGGGGGGGGGGGGGGGGGGGGTGTATACCTTATTATGGTGGGTGTATCCCTTATTTTCACATCCTAATTTTGACAGGTATGAAACAGATGTATGTAGGCAAATCTAGAGTCGTATTCAAATACACAGGCGATAGTCAGTACAGGCAGAAAACTGTCAAAAAACACGGCAAGGCAAGGAAAAGTACACTACATACTCATACACTACAGCCATTATTTAGGTTATTTAGTTATATTTTAAATGACAATATAAGACATTTAATAACTTTTGTTTTCACTGAAATGTTTGTTTTTAATTACTTACAAAAGTGAAATTAAAATTAATAACGATCTTTGAACCAATAAAAATACCATATATTTTCTGGAATTTAAATTTGCATGAGCAAATAGCAGCATAGCCTAAAAAACATAACTTGATTATATTATCTGCATCACTTATGTGTAGAGCCGTATTAATATAAGTGCTATGTGGGGCTGAAGCCCCAAGGCCCAGAGAAATAGGGGGTTCTTAATTGGCTGCAGAATTAATTTGCACCATGATGCAAGAAAACACCTCTTTGAGTTAAGCTTTCACATGACAACAACGTTAAGTAACCCTGTTTTAGCCCCCCCCCAATAGAGTGACCAGATGTCCCATTTTTTTCCAGGACAGTCCCATAATTAGATTCTGCTGGAGAACCACCAAATCAAAGGAAGCATAACCAAGCTCGTTATAGAACAAAAACTACCACTCAAACACTATTTGTTATTGATTAACTTGAGGTAAGAGAACCCATTATAGGCAAAAATCATACAGAACGACTCTAAACTAAAGCTCTGTCATGGCCGCGTGCAGTGTTAGGGACAAAACATAGTAAATTGGCTTAAAGTAATTAGTTACAGTTACTCGCTACTTTTCACTAATAGTAACTGAGTTAGTAACTGAATTACATCATTATACTAATTACAAGGAAAAGTAACTTTTGAGTTACTCTTTAAAAGAAAAAATAGACAAACTGTGTGTTGAATAAAATGCACACTAAATTAAATAAATTATTATTATAAAACATTCTACTCTTTTCTACACTATATTAATGTTGCCGTGGGACAAGTTGAGAGACAAAGTTCAAATTTAATAGTGATATATATATATTATAATACATACATTAAAATATATTATATATAAATTATAATAAATATTTAATACATTTTGTTGTAAATATAATAATTTCTAAAGGGGAACAATAAAACATGACAGATGGTTTAGAACTTTAAATATTGAAATATTAAAAACAATTGGCCAACAAATAAGTAAAAAAAACTAATAATGCTACTTAAGAGATAACAAAAATAGAGTATAAATATTACATCATTAATTTTAGAGTATTATTTTCATTTTTATTTAAAATATAAATCATCAAAAAAAAATTATTCCATTAGTGATGCTGTCTATTTATACCGCCATTATTCCAATCACTGGCTGTGTGCCAGTGCCATGCTTCTCTCAGATATAATATAAATCATTGAGAGTGTGTGACCAAATCAAATAGACACACAGTTGTCAAAATGTCCATCATATCTATCTCAAGTAAATACAGTCGCTTATGGCTTAAATCTAACTGAAGCCGTTAGAAAGCAAAGCTTTCTATGAATATTTACTTTGCCCCTTAATGATAACAAAAGCAAATGCCACGATGCTAAAAATAATGAGGCTAGCCTGCTATATTGTGAATAAAAATTAGGCAGCAGGCTAACATGTTGACTCAATAAATAGTTTTTTGGTTAAGGCTCAGATCTAACTGAAGCTAGAAAGCAAACCTTTTAAGAATATTTACTTAGCCCCTTAATAAAAACAACAGTAATAGCTCTTTTATCAAATGCTACAATGCTAAAAAATAATGATGCCAACTTGCTATTTTGTCAAAAAAAAAAAAAAAAAAAAATTAGTCAGCAGGCTAACAATAAGTTGACTCAACAAATAGTTTTTTGGCTCAAATCTAACTGAAGCAGTTAGTAAGCAAACCCTTTTTAGGAATATTTACTTTGGCCCTTAATAAAACAACAGTAATAGCTCTTTTATCAGATGCTACAATGCTAAAAATAATTATGCTAACCTACTATTTTGGCAACAAAAAGGCAGCAGGCTGACAATAAGTTGACTCAACAAACAAAAGGCAGCAAGACCAGCACCGAGAGCAGCAAAACCAGCATTGAAACCAGCAAGACTAGCATGCTAGCATCAAAACATATCTTACCAGCATATGCAGTTTTTTTCAGAAGGGAAGTTGACTCAACAAATACTTTTTTGGTTGTGGATTAAATCTATGAATAATTTGCCCCTTAATAAACAAACAACACTAATAGCTCAGACAATAACTTGCTAACTTGCTATTTTGTCAACAAAAAGTAAAATTAGGCAGCCGGCTAATATTACGTCCACAAATAGGTTTTTTTTTTTTTTTTGGTTATGGCTCAAATCTTACTGATGTAGTTAGAAAGCAAACCCTTTTTAAAGAACGTTTACTTTGGCCCTTAATAAAAACAACAGCAATAGCTCTTTCATCAGATGCTACAATGCTAAAAATAATGATGCTAGCCTGCTATTTTGTCAACAAAACAAAAGGCAGCATGCTATAAGTTGACTCAACAAATGTTTTTTTTGGTTATGGCTCAAATCAAACTGAAGTTAGAAAGCAAACCCTTTTTAAGAATAATTACTTTGCTCCTTCATAAAACAACAGTAATAGCTCTTTCATCAGATGATACAATGCTAAAATTGTGCTAGCCTGTTATTTTGTCAACAAAAACAAAAGGCTGCAGGGTAACAATAAGTTTACTCAACAAATAGTTTATTTTTGGTTATGGCTCAAATCTAACTAACGTAGTTAAAAAGCAAACCCTTTTTAAAGAATATTTACTTTGCTCTTTAATAAAAACAACAGTAATAGCTCTATCAAATGCTACAATGCTAAAAATAATGATGCCTGACTGCTATTTTGTCAACAAAAACAAAAGGTAGCAGGCTAACAAAGAGTTTACCCAAAAAGTAGTTTTTGGTTATGGCTCAAATAACTAACTGAAGTAGTTAAAAAGCAAACCTTTTTTTTAAATATTAACTTTGCCCCTTAATATAAACAACATTAATAGCTAGTTTGTGAAATGCTATGATGCTAAAAATAATTATGTTAGCCTGCTAAAAATTAGGCAGCAGGCAAACCATAAGTAGACTCAACAAATAGTTTTTGGTTATAGCTCAAATCTAACTGAAACAGTTAGAAAGCAAACCTTTTATTAAGAATATTTACTTTGGCCCTTAATAAAAACAACAGAAATAGCGCTTTCTAATATGCTACAATGTTAAAAATAATGATGTGGCCTGCTATTTTTGTCAACAAAAACAAAATGCTGGAGGTTAACAATAAGTTGTCTCAACTAATTTTTACAGTGTATGTGGACGATTGCCAGTCCAGCTCACCTGTACAATGGGGTTTACAGAGTTTTGCTTGGTCTCAGTCAAAGGTTGCTCTTGACCCAGGTTAGTGGCTACAAAGCTGAAGCCACGGAAGAGCTGGTGAGCGTTAGCGCTGGGTGGAACACCGGGTGAGTCTGTGGACACAAATACATTTAGGAAGCCAACAAGGACAGCCTGTCTGTGAATGGAAACACACAATTGATCCCATCTGAGCAGTATGAATTGACTATGTGGCAGGACCCGAGGGCTCTTTGTAAACTGCAGTTCACTCTAATTTGTTTTTTGCACTCTCCCTGTGCTTGCTGGGCAGATTGTTATGTAAGACTTGTTTCCAGCTTGCTATCACATGGTGTGTGACATTTGAAAACCAACACACAACGATTCCTTCAACTATATTTGAAATAAAATGGTACTGTATATGAGTGTATTTTTAGTTTGTGTCACCTGTCGGTGTGCGAGATGTAAACTCAGGATCAAAATGGAAGGTGTCCTCTGGTCGGCCGACTGCTGGTTTGAACGGAGGCTTGATTTCTCGTCTGTACAGCTTCTATTAAACAAAAAGAAAGAAAACCATAATCACATGTTTAATTTGTATACTGTTTGGAGACATACATTAATACTAAAGATTATATCACTAGGATACACAGTGCCACAGAATTTTGAGCTAAGATTCTATAGATAAATTACATTTAAAAACATTGTAAACAATGCTGGCTTTCTTAAAACTTATCGCAGAACTACAGTTTTAATGTAAATTATTCAAATGCAATTCCAAAGGGTGATTGTTACAAAAAAAATATATCTAAGTTTCATTTTTTATTTGTTTTCTGGTTTTATGTTTGGAATGCCAAGATGTTTTGGATATACAAGATGTTCTGCAAAATATGCAATGTAAAAAGCTTCGCATTTTCTTTACAATTACATAATACCTGGAACTGCACTTGCCTATTGTAACATGCATATTGTAACAAAGTACTATCCTAGGGTGCTTTTCCCAAACAACAATGTAACTTACGGCTGAACTATCATAATATGATGCATCATTTGGGAAAAGAATGAGTGTTTCCCAAAACCATAGTTGCTTTGTCACAAAGCCATTGTTTGAACCACATCAGTTATAACCAGGGCCAGACAAAATCTGCGGACATTTTTTGTTATTTCTGCGGAGAATTATGTAAAAAATCTGTGGATTTATACAGAATAATTTTGGAAGAATCATAACTAAAAACTTAATATATGAAATAATAAAAATAATACCTTTTTACCTTTTATTTAATGTTTACAAGGCAAATCTAATTAGATCCACTTATTTGGTAAACATATATAATATCATATTATATATCTACTAAAAGACTGAAAATCTTATTGTAAATATTGTAAATAAATCATATGAACAGTTTAATATTAGTCAATATTTATACTGAAATTAATTTAAAAACTGAATAAATATAAGTTTACACACTTTTACACGAGTAAATAATTAGACTCGATGGGCCAAAAATCTGCGGAAATCTGCGGATTTCTGCGCACAGATTCCATGTGGGCCTAGTTATATCATAAAACATCAGGAATTATGCTCTAAACAGGGTGGAGTGACAACTTCTGTAGTGAAAAAAAAAAACCCATAATTTTTTGTGCAAATGATATTGTTTTACACACTCACGCATTTTCTATTTTTTTAAATATTAGTTTTGGTAAAAACATGCACTCGGCATTCTAAAACATAAAGTCACTTACAGTACAAAAGGCTAACATGTATTCCAATCTCATATATAAATCATTAATGGTTGTGATGCACAGTAGGCTATTTATTAAGAAATGAAAAACAATCCTACTTAACATAAATAATAATAATAAGAACAACAACAACAACAACATTATTATTATTATTATTATTGTTGAGTAGGATATTGTTTATTTAATTATTTATTTTATAAAAAAAATTTAAAAGTCTACTTTTACAACTTTGACATATTCAAACCACTGCAGAAATGTTCTAACCAACAGACCCATTTCATAAACAGTGCAAATACATTTCCTACTATAAATTAAAACCATTAACATATGCTATATATGTTTGTATTCACAAGCTTTAGAGATGTAACGTAGATTCTGCTTTCTATATTCTTTTCTTTCATGTCATCAATAGCTTTCGTCAAGAGCCACGGCTCCGTTTAAAATGGCATAAATGATTTCGAAGGGAGCGCATTTGTCAATATGAAGATCGCTAAAACTGAACTGTAAAAATCTACTTTAAAAGCAAATTACACCTAAGAGAGATGACTTTAATGTTTTCTTAATCATTCTGAGTAGCGCTTAGGGGGGATAACAGGGAATAGAACACAATCAGAAACTATGCTTTTAACCACAGCTCTACACTGTAAATCAAAAAGTTGACTCACCTCAAAATTGTAAGGCAACTTGCTGCAGAGCTTTTTTGAGCTGTATCAACTTTCAACCCAAGTACTACACTTGACTCGATTTAAGTTGAGTAAACTCAAAAATGTCATAGAGCTGGTTGCCTTACAATTTTACGTTTTTTTTTTACAGTGTAGAAGTGTAGTTGCAAATGTTCACGTTACTTACGCAGTTTGCGAATGTTCGATGGAACAATGGGTTTAGGAAACTATGTTTGTAACGACAGAACTTGCGACCTTATTTGGCTAACAATGGTTTTCGGAAACACACCCCAGAACAGCACTGCAACCTACAATAGTATTAACAGTAGAGTTTAAATATCTGGAAGTTTTTCCATGAGTTTAAAAAAAGTATACTGATTTGTTATTTGCTTAAAATTAAAAATGCAATTTCACAAATATTTTGTATCATTGAACCTATTGTGGTGACTATTCTCACAAAATTACAATGATTATTAAAACATTTATTATTTAAACATGTCTCATCATTGGTGTGAATAGGGCCTAATATTTTTTGTTTATGCTTTGGGAGCTATAATTTGCCTTCATTTTCAACAGAAGCAGCAAGAGTTAGTGGATCAGATGTGGTGTTTACATAAAGACATCACAGACATAACATGCAAATTGGAATTATGTTCATCCAATCTTGACATGGAAAAGGAAAAACATTTTCTAACAAAATAGCTATGTCTAAAGTGCTTTTATCTGGAGTCTCCCTCTCCGGTGAGTTACATTCTTTTAAACCTGTCAAAATTACAGAAAATATGTTTAATGTTTCAGTGCACAAGGATCTGAATAAAGAAAATGCCATCACAGTAAATTAAAAATATCAATGCTGTTGTAATATATTAGATCAAATATTATACACAAATGACCAGCTAACATATTTAAGATGAATTAAACAAGTTTGAAACTCACATTCCAGTCTATGGTTGCAAAAAATATGTGGCGTTTGATTTCTTCCACTCCATCAGGTCCTGCGCCTGCAGAATAATCAGGAGACAAACATCCAATCAGATAAACAGGAAGTGTGGACATATCTCTTTTTCTTTTTAATTCTGTATGGGATGAAATGCCTCATAAAACAAACAACTACTAAAACCCATCTGTCACATAAAACTATTCAAAAGTTGAGATTCCCATGGAAGATCATTCTTTCTCTGAGTCAGACAACGGTTGAAAGCATTGTGCTAAATCCTTTACAGATCATTGTCCCATCCTGCTTCTTATAGGTAACCTTTGAAAGCTCCAACAAATAGGAAATTGAATGTGCATGACCAAGGACTCAGCTCAGCGTAGCTCAGTTAGCCCTGGGTAGCAAATGCCAGAACATCTGGCTGCAAAAAGCATTTTTCACCACTGATTACCTGGCAACCGTCCCATTTCCTGGGATTTCCAGTATTTATACCATGTCTTTAATCTTTCTATGAAAGGTGGCAGTAGCATCAACACAGCCGATCTCAAATGTGATATATTTCCAAGAGCTGTTCAATTATGCTTTCATTTTATTTTTTCTTAAAAAGTTTTTCTTGAAAACACTTTGAAACTAATATAAAAATTTAATTAATATAAAAATCCCATAAAGAGTGTGATCGCTCTTCCAATGCAACCTTCATATCAGTCAATTTATGTAGTGGTTCATGACTGTCAGACGTGCTTCATAATAATAAAGACACTATTCCCCAATTGGCTTCTGTACATTTTAAAAGGAGTGAAAGTGGATGTATGATTAAACAGACAAATACACATAATAATATGTAAACATGTCTGTATTGGTGAGTCTTATTTTAAACCTTACTAATTTTGTCTTAAATGAGCATTAACAGTTATGAAAGTAATCAAATACCTTCATTATAGTTCAATAGTTCATTATTTTAATCACCTCAGAGATTAATTTACTGCTCTTCACTAAACAACTGTAGTAACTTAAATCCAATGCAAATTATACAGTGAATTAAACATGAAATATTAGATTTAATTTCTGTATATTATAGGCCATTCATGTTAATAGGCTAACCCTTTTATTTTAGTTGCAACTTGCAATATTATCCTGTAATTTTCAGCCTGATCTTACGAGAAAACATAATTTTACGTTTCAGCCCTTTAATAGTGAGAAATGGTTTTCTCTGATCTGTAATATTATGAATTAAAATAATAGATAGTATAAATATACAGTTACGTCCATAAATATTTGGACATCAACGTAATTCTAACATTTTTGGCTCTATCCACCAACACAATGGATTTGAAATGAAACAAGATGTGCTTTAACTGCAGACTGACAGCTTTAACTTGAGGGTATTTACATCCAAATCAGGTGAACGCTGTAGGAATTACAACAGTTTGCATATGTGCCTCCCACTTGTTAAGAGTCCAAAAGTAATTGGACAATTGGCTTCTCAGCTGTTCCATGGCCAGGTGTGTGTTTTTCTCTCATTATCGCATTTACAATGAGCAGATAAAAGGTCCAGAGTTCATTTCAAGTGTGCTATTTGCATTTGGAATCTGTTACCCCCAACTCTCAAGATGAGGTCCAAAGAGCTGTCACTATCAGTCAAGCAAACCATCATTAGGCTGAAAAACAAAACAAACCCTTCAGAGAGATAGCAAAAACATTATGCATGGCCAAAACAACTGTTATGAACATCCTTAAAAAGAAAGAATGCACCAGTGAACTCAGCAAGACCTGGAAGACCATACCTGGAAGAAAATACCTTTCACAACAGTTGGCCAGATCAAGAACACTCTCCAGGAGGTAGCTGTATGTGTGTCAGAGTCAAGACTCAAGAGAAGACTTCACTAGAGTGAATACAGAGGGTTCCCCACAATATGTAAACCATTGATAAGCCTCAAAAACAGGAAGGCCGGATTAAAGTTCTAAAAAAGCTTTCACAGTGCTGGTAGGAAAGGAACTGTTCCTGGAAGGAAAGGAACTGCTCAAGATCCTAAGCAGTGAAGCATGGTGGTATGGCGTGGGCATGTATGACTGTCAATGTAACTTGTTCTCTTGTATTTATTGATGATTTGACTGCTGACAAAAGCAGCAGGATGAATTCTGAAGTGTTTCAGGCAATATTTTCTGCTCATATTAAGCCAAATACTTCAGAACTCTTTGGATGGCGCTTCACAGTGGAGAATGACCCAAAGTATACTGCAAAAGCAACCAGTTTTTGAAGGGAAAGAAGTGGAATGTTATGCAATGGCCAAGTCAATCACCTGACCTGAATCCGATTGAGCATGCATTGCTGGAGAGACTCTGCAGTTTAAGCACATCTTGGTTGTTTCATTTCAAATCCATTGTGTTGGTGTATAGAGCCAAAAATTTTAGAATTGTGTTGATGTCCCAATATTTATGGACCTAACTGTTCCTTTGACCACCCCTATAACGAATCATACCATAGTGAATTCATAATTCCGTCTCTATGAGAAGAATTTGTAGGTGTTCAAAAGACTCTTATCTTGTAAAATGGCTGTTTGTATCTAGATTTAGCCTAAAAGTGAAGTCAAATTAAATGCATATATTTTCATAGTTTGACCTAAAGTATCCTCTGAAGTAGCTAAGCAGAGGTTAGCCTATTCTAGGTCAGAATACACTAAATGTCCTTCAAAACAATGAACATTTAAATATGTTTTACTAATAAATTAGATTTATATAATAAAAAAAATACAAAATTTGATTCACTGAAGCATGTCTTAGACAAAACGAACATTACCCAAAAAGCCCCCCCGATCGTCAATATATAATTTGCACTCCTCTTGTCATTTGTAAAAGTCAACCTCTCTCTAAACAAAATGAATAGTTTCTTTTTTCACTTCCAGAAAACTACTGTCATATTCTGGTGCACAACACTATTACACCTCATTGAATATTCTAAGGTAACAAGTCTATAAATGGATCCTTTTAATTTTAGCATTCAAACTATGTTAACTGTCATACACAAGTGAGTCAGGGCCTGACTGGGGTGTATACAGCTAATCTAAGACAGAGGGATATTAAGCCACAGTCAACACAAGGTCTCGATGGCATTTATCTCTGCCTTATAAATTATGGATAAAATGAATCACCCAGCTAAATTCAATCCCAGCTTTGACAAACATTCAGCAGCAGCGTCTAGAAGTCTGACTGCACTCATTAATATAGGAAAACATCTCTGGTTAAAATGAGATTCATGGCTACTGCTGCTCTCATAAGAACAATGTACAATTGCTTTATGCTTTGTTCAACTAAATGCAACACAAGCTCATTGGAAATACATGCTTCAATCTACATATATGTGAAACTGCTGTAAAATAAAGGGTTGCAAACAATTCCTTCATATAGTCAACAATAATTAAGTTAACTCAGTCGATTCAACATAAAGCAGTTAGGTCGTCCCAAAAACAACTTAAGAATGATGTTGTTTCAACTCATTTTAAATCAGTAGTTTGAACAACCAGCGTTTTTTACAGTGCATCCGGAAAGTATTCATAGTGCTTCACTTATGTTACAGCCTTATTCCAAAATGGATTAAATTAATTTATTTCCTTAAAATTCTACACACAATACCCCATAATGACAATGTGAACATATTTTTGAAATTGTTGCAAATTTATTAAAAATAAAAAACCTGAAAAATCACATGTACATAAGTATTTACAGCCTTTGCTGTGAAGCTCTAAATTGAGCTCAGGTACATTCTGTTTCCACTGATCATTCTTCAGATGTTTCAGCAGCTTAATTGTAGTTTACCTGTGGTAAATTCAGTTGATTGGACATGATTTGAAAAGGCATTCACTTGTCTATATAAGGTCCCAGGGTTGACAGTGCATGCCAAAGCACAAACCAAGCATGAAGACAAAGGAATTGTCTGTAGACCTCCAAGACAGGATTGTCTCAAGGCACACGGCTGGGAAAGGTTACAGAAAAATTACTGCTGCTCTGAAAGTTCCAATGAGCACAGTGGCCTCCATCATCCATAAGTGGAAGATGTTTGGAACCACCAGGACTCTTCCTAGAGCTGGCCAGCCATCTAAGCTGAGTGATTGGGGAGAAGGGCCTTAGTCAGGGAGGTGATCAATAACCCGATGGTCACTCTGTCTGAGCTCCAGCATTGTTCTGTGGAGAGAGAAGAACCTTACAGAAGGACAACCATCTGTGCAGCAATCCACCAGTCAGGCCTGTATGGTAGAGTGGCCAGATGGAAGCAGTTTCCCACCTGGAATTTGCCAAATTCCAAAAGACTCTCAGACCATAAGAAACTAAATTCTCTGGTCTGATGAGACTAAAACTCTTTGGAGTGAATGCCAGGCGTTACGTTTGGAGAAAACCAAGCACCGCTCATCACCAGGCTAATACCATCCCTACAGTGAAGCATGGTGGTGGCAACATCATGCTGTGGGAATGTTTTTCAGCAGCAGGTACTGGAAGACTAGTCAAGATCGAGGAAAAGATGAATTCAACAAGGTACATCCTGAATGAAAACTTGCTTCAGAGTGCTCTTGACCTTAGACAGCTGCGACGGTTCATCTTCCAGCTGGATAATGACCAAAAGCACACCGCCAAAATATCAGTGGAGTGGGTTCACAACAACTCGGACCTTGAGTGGCCCAGCCAGAGCCCAGACCTAAATCCTATTAAACATATCTGGAGAGATCTGAAAATGGCTGTACACCATCGCTTCCCATCAAACTTAATAGAGCTTGAGAGGTACAGCCATGATTCCACCACATCCCAAAGGTGGTCTATTGGATTGAGAACTGGTGACTGTGGAGGCCATTTGAGTACAGTGAACTCATTCTCATGTTCAAGAAACCAGTCTGAGATGATTTGCGTTTTATGACATGGTGCGTTATCGTGCTGGAAGTAGTCATCAGAAGATGGGTACACTGTGGTCATAAAGGGGTGGACATGGTCAGCAACAATACTCAGGTAGGCTGTGGCGTTGACACGATACTCAATTGGTGCTAATGGGCCCAAAGTGTACCAAGAAAATATTCCCCACACCATTACACCACCACCAACAGCCTGAACTGTTTATACAAGGCAGGATGGATCCATGCTTTTATGTTGTTGACACCAAACTCTGACCCTACCATCTAAATGTTGCAGCAGAAATCGAGACTCATCAGACCAGGCAACAATTTTCCAGTCTACATGTCTACATGCCTAAATGCATTGAGTTGCTGCCATGTGATTGGCTGATTAGAAATGTGCATTAACGGACAGTTGGACAGGTGTATTTAATACTGTAAAGTGACTGGTAAGTATATACAAAAAAATCAACCTGAAGAAATGTATTTCAGATTCTCAAAAATCTAGATAGCACCCTCTAGTTGATTTGTCACCTGAAACGTGCAACGAATCGTATCCTGTGCAAAGTTTTTATGTTTAATAAAGATATTTCCAATGAGCCTTGGCTGAGTAAATGGGGTATTGCGTTTCATATTCATATCACTGCTTGGAAGAAAAAAAAAGTTTAAAACAGTGATTTGCTGGTTCTGGTCTAGTTTAATTGTATAAAAAATCATCAAGCAGAACTGATAGGAGACAACTTATTAACCAATTAAATCAGGCTAAGTATGCATGATGGTCTTATGGAGGATGGTTGAAGAGAAGGTGAATCATATTTTTTGGCAGTGTTTGAATGTATTTGTATGCTAGCCTACCTAATCTATTAGATGGGTTTCTTTTGAAGAGAGCCCTCAATAAACTCTGGACTTCTGGGCTGAGGAATTGCGGCATGCCCAGTTTTGCCCTGAGAAAAAAAGGGAAAGAATTAAATCTGTTATTTATTTCTGAAAACAAATGAGACTGTGGTGCCTGGCCACAAACATCACAAATCATCTTGACAGATCCATTTATGAGGACAACTCTAGAATTACAAATCCTTAACTACAAAAAAAGAAAAGAGAACAGTCCAGCAGAAAATGGAAAAAGACAACAATTCTTACTTGAGAATAAGTGCCATGGTCTCTTTGCGGTCTTTGCCTTGAAATGGCAGGGATCCAGTCAGCATTTCAAACTGAAGACAGAAACAGAAGCATCAGGCTCTGCTATAGCAAGACTTCTGGTTTTCTTTGAACAGATGATACAATAGAGAAATGTGTATTCAGCATTGCTTCACAGTATCAGCACACGCTCCACTCAGTGTGCGCACTGTTATGTAACACGTTTGCCACAGTGAGCGAATTCATTTTAAGCCTGGCTTATGCTTTAGATATTTGGAAGTGTGCTAGTTTAATGAGCTGCAAAAGTGAGCCCATCAAGCATTAACTGAGAACTAGTTTTAAACAAGCTCATCGAGTCCACATTGTTTAGACTTCTTTATATGTCCATGCCTTATTTTTTTTATTTTGTCATTTATTTTGTATGTTTATTGATAACACGCACTTGAGTACAATCATACGATGTTTCATTCTATGTGTTTATTCATAATTTTCTGCCAAAATATGTGAAGGTACGCATCTGTTTATCTGGGAGACGAGTAGAAAAAATATTCCAGTAACACAAACAGTGTGAATCTTACGTGAACAAAGCACATCATACAATTATATTGAAAAATAATAATAATTTCCATCTCTATAGACATGAAATATTAGACATGTTTTACAAACCTTAAATGGTATGTTTTGCTTTTAGTTATGTGTATTTGAATGTCTGAAACCTAAAAATAATGTTATTTGTTTGAAAGCATGGATAAATTGATTCATCTTCAGCGCATGCCGTCAGATTAAAATTTTAGCAGTTGATATTTAAAAAAGAAAAATAAATTCAAGGGGGGCTAGTATTTCTGACTTTAACTGTATATATATATATATATATATATATATATATATATATATATATATATATATATATATATATATATATATATATATATATACACATATATATTCAGTTGAAGTCAAAATTATTAGCCCCCTTGTTTATTTTTTCCCCCAATTTCTGTTTAACGGAGAGATTTTTTCAACACATTTCTAAACATAATAGTTTAATAACTCATTTCTAATAACTGATTTATTTTATCTCTGCCATGATGACAGTACATAGTATTTGACTAGATATTTTTCAAGACACTTCTATACAGCTTAAAGTGACATTATAAGCTTAACTAGATTAACTGTAATAACTTTGACCTTAACTGTGTATATAAAAATTCACGGGGGGGGGGGGGGGGGGGGGGGGGGGGGGGGGGGGGGGGGGGGGGGGGGGGGGGGGGGGGTAATAATTTTGACCTTAACTGTGTATATATATATATATATATATAAATATAGATAGATAGATAGATAGATAGATAGATAGATAGATAGATAGATAGATAGATAGATACTTTTTGTTTATAGTAAAACAAGTTGTAACAAACCACAATATAATGACCTATATTAAATAGCATTTTAGTGTCACTAAGCATAACAGTACAGTGTTGTTATTATTTTAATAAATAATATTCAACTTTGAATGCCTTTCATATAAAACTTTATGAGTTTGCTAAAATAAAATGAGTATGAGTATTAAAATCCATGAATTGTGCTTTATAATTTTGCTGTGGGAACCCCACAGAGTTTCAACCACATTATTCTGCAGCCCCAGGCTAACATTATTTATGCTCATAACACTAAAACACTGCAGTGTTCACAGAGCCAACTTACCATTAAGACTCCAAAGGACCACCAGTCAGCACTTTGAGTGTGACCTCGTCTATTGACCACCTCTGGGGCCATGTACTCAATGGTCCCACAGAACGAGTACGCTCGTTTGTCATGGTCGATTGCCTCTTTGCTCAGGCCAAAATCTGTCAGAGCAGAAAAGATATTAAACCCTTCTCCCATGCTGCCTTTGGTCAATGGGAAATGTAGACGAACATGTGGAGAGAAAAAAAAAACAAAATTCTGCTCACCTGTGATCTTTATGTGGCCTTCTTCATCAAGGAGAATGCTGGAAAATTGAAGAAATATTGAATTACAATTTATTTATATTACTGTAAACTGCAAACTGTAAAAAGCCTTCTATTTATTTTTATTATTATTTTTTAACCAATCCCTTAGAGGAGAAAAACCATCTGTTTGTTTCTGATGCGTCTCCTGTTTTCGTTACTGCAGACTAGTCCAGTAAAAAGAAAGAAAGAAGAAATGCCTGCATGTGTTTAGAGTTTTTCCTTATCGCAAACACAACAGTAATCTGGTAGCTTTGGCTTTTATGGGGTAATTATTGTGGTCTCCCGATTGCAACAGAGAAGTACTGGGAAAGCTCTGTGGACTGATGACATTTCATGCCACTAGCCTTATTTTTGTGAGCAAAATCACCTGTTTTGTCATCATTTTAGATATTATGCTAAAGAATCATTCAAATACTAGCTCTAAAGTGATGTTTGTGAAGTAGCAACGGTTTCTGCTGTTCTGACATCAGCTGCAAATGTGAATGTACGGCGGAAGAAAGTAGTTACTCATACAAAAGGATTTTTAGACTCTTCGTGTTTGAGGTTTTTTTTTACCTACACGATTATGCCATCAAACTGTTGTATAAACCCAATATCACACTCATAGCAGTGCAACATGGCTGTATATCGTCACTGGTGAGACACTAAGGCACGCCTCCCACCAGTGCCAATATACAGCCATATCGCACTACAATGAATGTGATATTTATTGTGCTTATATGCAGAGTGATGTCAACATGGCATATTAAGGATTTACAGTTAGAGTTACACTCAATAAACAAGATAAAAAATAACATATCTTCCTTGTTTGCAGTTATTAAGCTACAAATACTTTTAATATTCCCTTATTTAATTCAAAGAATTACCCATAAAGATGATCTAAAACAGATTATTAAAATATAAATAATATTTACTATGAAATAGAAGTTTTGTCAACCCCTCACCCACACACACACATTTTATAATGTTGTCACGATTCCTGTTTCAAGGTAAACCACTGTAAATTTTCCTAATATTAATATTACCATTTCTTTTTGTCATTATCATTAAAACCATGTAAATCTATTGCGATTTTGAAAACTTTTTAAGAATGATGCAAAATTGCGATTAACTAATCAGAAAAGGATGCAACGCATGTTTGTATATGGATATATATATATATATATACATTCAATAGTTCTGTCTGGTTCTTGAATCTGATTGGCTGATAGCTGTGCACTATTCTGCCAGTAACAGCACTTATCCAGCCTCTTCACTCTTCACCCTTGTGTATTTCTCCGCCCACATACAGCAACAAGCTGAGGACACTCTACAATGTGACAAATATTGCTGCTGTCGAGGGGTTATCTGTTAATATCTGTTATGTTAGTACTGATAATTGTGGTCACCATATAAGTGTTATTTTAAATGTTCTATCTATCTATCTATCTATCTATCTTTCTATCTAACTATCTATCTATCTATCTATCTATCTATCTATCTATCTATCTATCTATCTATCTATCTATCTATCTATCTATCTATCTATCTATCTATCTATCTATCTATCTATCCATCTATCCATCTATCCATCCATCTATCCATCCATCCATCCATCCATCCATCCCAAGTACACATAAAATAATGCAGAATATAAATGCAAAGTAATGAAATAAATAAGGTATGAGGTAAACACTGCATCTTGCGTTGACAAGATTGAGGATATATTTCATAATAAAAGTAATGGTGCAGTGTCCTTTGGATTGCCTTTGCCCATACACCATTAATCACATATGACAGGTCTCAGAACAGCGTGCCCTTATGAGATATCGAGCCCTCCACTGAGACCTACTCTCAGGCTAGCTCCATTTTCACCTCTTAGGACAAGAGTTAGAAAGGAATATCTTAGACCGAAATGAGTGTTCCTTTTATTATATCCAATGAGCATGGCTTTGGCCTTTTGTTTGAGTGGATATGATAGAGACAAGCCTTGAAAGAGCATTACTGTAAGTGGGAGCACAGGAAGGATTTTATTAAGTGGATTGTAGTCATAAAACCACAGCTCAACAATAAGAATGTCAGGCCAATATATCATACACTAGATGCAAGAGAAAAAATAAAAAATGTAATTAAAAATAAATAAAATAAAATAAACATTTGGTTTAAATTATACAATTCTAAAGATGTTATTATATTTTGCATGAAAACATCATAATATTCTTTCATTTATTAGTCTACTCATGTGGATGACTTTTAAAATGCCTATTACAGTATGCTTCAAACATTAACAATGTAAATGAGAAGTGAAGTTTCATAAACCAATTTCGAGAGGAGCACGTGATATGATTGAGCACGTCTGGCCATTCATCTGTAATCAGTAATAATCCAATCAGAGTAATCCTAGTTTACTATAAATGGATCATTTTCTCCCTAATGTTTTATCTTCGTTTGGAAGAATCCCCCCTTCCACCCCTTCTCCTCCTTTTCCTCCCTTTTCTAAAAGGGGGAGCTCTCGAGACCTACCTGATCTTGAATCTCCTGATATGCTTATCGACTGGGCGGGAGCCCTGGGCTCAAATATCTCTGAGCTCAGGGTTCTCTCCCGGGACAGCATGCCAAACCTGCTTTATACGCCAAGCATATCTAAGTGGGAACTCTTGAAATGTATTTTTTAGCATAATCTCTGGGCCCTGTCATACAACTGGCGCAATAAGGCTCAAGATGTGTATGGCGCAATTTCTTGCCATTTTCAGACCAGCGCAACAGTAATTTTCACGTTTTGCACCACGTTGTTTAAATAACAAATCCATTTGTGCCGCATTGTGGACTCATGGGTGTGCCGGTCTAGAAAGGAGGTGTGTTAAGGTGCATTGTTGCCAGTTTTTCAGTTTATTCAGGACAATTTGCATTGGTATAATAATATTATTATTCACAGTATTTTTTATTGTATTCATATTTATATTTGTTTTAATAAAAACAAGTTTAGATTTGTACATCTGTCTGGTTTTGGAGACGTATGCATCACCATATGGGGCATTAGAATAGGACGTGTGTTTGGATATTTGGATATATTTTTGACCACACTTCACTATTATTGTTCATTTATACGTTTGCTAGAAATAGTTTTGAAACAAATCTTTGCACTTAACAAACAAAATGAAACAGTTGAAGTCAGAATTATTAGCCCCCTTTTGAATTTTTATTTTTAATTTTTTTTATTTATATATTTTCCAAATGACGTTTAACAGAGCAAGGAAATTTTCACAGTATGTCTGATAATATTATTTCTTCTGGAGAAAATCTTATTTATTTTATTTCGACTAGAATAAAAGCAGTTTTTAATTTTTTAAACACCATTTTAAGGTCAAAATTATTAGTCCCTTTAAGCTATATTTTTTTCAATAGTCTCCAGAACAAACCATCGTTATATAATAACTTGCCTAATTACCCTAACCTGCATAGTTAACCTATTTAACCTTTGAATGTCACTTTAAGCTGTATAAAAGTGTCTTGAAAAATATCTAGTCAAATATTATTTACTGTCATCATGGCAAAGATAAAAGAAATCAGTTATTAAAGATGAGTTATTAAAGCTATTATGTTTAGAAATATGTTGAAAAAAAATCTCCCTGTTAAACAGATTGTTTTCTCTCTAGTGAAGCGTTCAGTTTTTCCACTTAAAAAGTCCGCCATGTAAATAGCAAATGCACCATGGCATGACTCAACTGACTCATAAAGGGAATGTGAGATGAGACTCTGATTGGTTTAATGGACGTTAATCTCAAAACACACCCATAACTCATTAAGAGAATAAGCACAACCCTGTTAGACCATGTGCTGTGGCGCAAATCATATTTTTCCATCCTTAAAGTAGCAAAAGTGGATTTGAATACACCCTTAATGCTTTTGCTCCATGCGCTTAGATCGTTAAACTAGAGCCCTCTGTCTCACTTAGATTAGATTGGTGATAACCTGTAGTAATTTCATTAATATTCTTTTCTTTTGGATCACAGGCATCCTACAAGTGCACTAGAGTAAGGGTGCAAGTCTACTGGTGTTTTCATGCAAATATAAATGCCAACGCTCTTTCAAATGAAAATCGATTCTGCAACGCTGTGTTTAAATCAAAGATGAACATTCTCCAACTCTTTCCACATTTAAATGAATGCTGAATGCACTGTGATTTAAATGAAATAGACACTTAGTGTCTCATAACACCAATGATGCCATTTCAAAGTATCTTAAAAATTGCTGCATTTATTTAATCAAAATACAATAAAATATTGTAAATTATTAAATTAACTTTTTAATATATTAAATATAATATTGAGCATCACTGTGGCGCAGTGGGTAGCACGATCGTCTCACAGCAATAAAGTCGCTAGTTCGAGCCCCAACTGGGTCAGTTGGTATTTCTGTGTGGAGCTTGCATGTTCTCCCCGTGTTCACTTGGGTTTCCTCCAGGTGCTCCGGTTTCCCCTACTAGTCCAAAGACATGTGGTATAGGTGAATTGAATAAGCTAAATTGAGCGTAGGGTATGTGTGTGAATGCAAGAGTGGATGGATGTTTCCCAGTGTTAGGTTATGGCTGGAAGGGCATCCGCTGCGAAAAACATGTGTGGTTTATTTCGCTGTGGCAACCCCTGATTAACAAAAGAACTAAGCCAAAAAAAAAAAGAATGAATTAACGAATAAATATAATATTTATTACCAATGTTGAAAACAGTTGTGCTGCTTAATATTTGGCAGAAACCATGAGATTATTGTTTTTGGAATAATATTTATCTGTAACACAAACTTTTGCAACATATTGTTAATGTCTTTGGGTCAATTTTTGAATGAAATTATTAAATATTACAAAAATAAGACTAGTCAATGTTGTTTATTCATAAATCTTTAAAACAAACTTCTATTTAAAACCACTTAATAAATGAAAAAGAGTAAGAACTAAGTTATAAAATGTACTAAAACTAAATTCATTACTTTTCCTTCGGCTTAGTCCCTTATTTATCAGGAGTTGCCACAGTGGAATGAACTGCCAACTATTCCAGCATATGTTTTACGCAGCAATGCCTTTCCAGCCGCAACCCAGTACTGGGAAACACCCGTACACACTCACATTCACACACGCACTCATACAATACGGCCAATTTTGTATGCTCAATTTACTTATAGGGCATTCCTTTGGACTGTGCGGTAAATCAGAGCACACCCACGCGAACATGACTAGAACATGCAAACTCCACACATAAACGCCAACCGGCCCAGTTGGGAATCAAACCAGTGACCTTCTTGCTGTGAGGCGACAGTGCTACCCATTGAGCTACCATGCCATCCTCTAAAACTAAATAGTTTACATAATAAAAAACTAATTCCACAAATGTCAGAAAACAATTTTTCTTATTTAACTTTGTTAACACAATATAACCAAACAAACAATTGGTTGGTTTGAGTGAAATTTTAGTGTTGGAAATTATCCATAATCAGGGCCGGAGCAAGCTGAACTGCCACTCTAGGCAAAGGTCGATCATGCCGCCCTCAACCCGAAAGTGAAAACGAAAGTGACTCGTTAGCAAAGTGAGGACCGGGGGTGAGTGGATATAACGGAGGACGTTGGTGGTGAGGGAGGTGTCGCGGATGCCGCCCTCTCTATTCTGCTGCGCTAGGCACTGATATAATTGCTGAGAACGCAGGTGGTGAGGGAGGTGTCGCGGGCACCGCCCTCTCTATTCTGCCACACTAGGCGGCCGCCTAGGTCGCAGCTATGGAGGCGCTGGCCCTGTCCATCATTTAATTCCACAAAGAAAAAAGATGACATGAAATCACTACATTGTTCAATACAGAACACTTAAAAACTGTGACCCAACTATCATCAATAGTTCCAAACCTTTGCGAGTTTCCTTTTCAGTCAAATACACAAAAACAGCAATTTTGAAGAATGTTGACAACTAGTAGCCATTGACCATAATAGAAAAAAAATACAAGTCAATGGTTGCTGGTTTCCAGTATACATCAAAAATGTCTACCTTTGTTTTGAATGTAAAAACAAAACAAAATAGGTTTAAAACAACCCTGCAGGCACAGAACATCAACATGACGTCATATTGACGTTGTAACCCAGCGTACCCCAACGTCGTGGGGACGTTGGATTTTTTTTAGAAATGAAGATCAGAACCCAACGTCAAGCCGATTTCAATGTCCAACCTAAAATCAACCAAGTATCAACGTCTAATCATGTTACACCTTGACGTTGTGTGGACATTACTACTATGACATCTATCAGATGTTGGATTTTGGTCACTTTCCAACACAACCTAAAATCAACCAAATATTTTATGTATATATTATGTCCACACCTTGACGTTGTGTGGACATTACCACTATGACATCTATCAGATGTTGGATTTTGGTCACTTTCCAACGCAACCTAAAATCGACCAAATATTAACGTAATTTGACGCCATCACTGGAAGTTAGAATAATGTTGTTCTTAGATGCTGGCTAGACATTGAATTTTGGTCAGCTGACCTAAATGTAACTTAATATTATCATCTTATGATGTTGTGTGCCTTCTGGAAAGTAGGGATGCGTGAATGATGACAGGAATGTATTTATTTATTTTATTATTTTTGTGGGTGAACTATCCCTTTAAGACATTCTGGAAAATATGCAAGATCAGTATGCCTTGACAAGGGTGAAACTCTCAGACCAGAATAATTCTTATTGTTGAGCTGTCCCTGTACATTTCAGTCCAGGAAAAGGGATAAAGCTTTGACAAGCACTCAGTGTCAAAGGACACAGAGCAGATGCTGCTGGAACTGCACTGAAGAAACGGCACAGGGAACTCTCCGAATTGTTGCATCACCCAGTTTGAACCTCTGAATTATGACTGTAATTACATCAGAGTTTCACAGAGTTCTCTTGACTCTAATCCAGATGTGGATTATACCGCTGCTTGAAAATGTACGACTTAAGCCCTCCTGAACATTTTGTCCAATCCACATGATCAACACAAGGTCACTCTTGTGGCCTTACAGGCATGAGGTCACTATATAGGACATTGAAGTGGGCTACGCAGTAAATTAGAACACATGATCACTATTTACTAATAATACATAAGGGGTCTGGACTTACTTCTCTGGTTTCAGATCACGGTAGATGATGCCCAGACTATGAAGATGATCCAAAGCCAAAGCCAGCTCAGCCAGATAGAACTTCACATCTTCCTCTGTAAACATTACCTAGAGAGACAAATATATAACAAAAAATAACTCATTTTTCATCAAATTATTTTTTTAAATACAGAAATTCAAATCCCTTCAGAATTTTGTCATGTTAATTATCCCACACTGTATATGATATGAACATAAATCATGTAGTTTATTGAGGGGACGTGTGTTTTTCTTTTCTTAGAGATCTTTTGTTTTGGCTGGTGAAGAAAAATCCTATTGATTTACACTGAATCACCTGAACTACTGTAGAGACTTGTGGGTATAAATTTATCTTCATGAGTGTGTGTGTGTGTGTGTGCAAAGCAAGCACCACATAACTTTAAAGCACAACCACAACATGACTTATGATGGAATTTAACAACTAAACTGGCTGATGCACACCAAGGTACAATTAGGGAACATTGGCTTGTGCGTTAGCCAATGGATTGAAACACTTTTGGGCTTTACCTGTAGATAAATCTCTCTCAAATATCAAACTTTTCCTCAATTTCCTCAACTCATGCTATACCTTACTTCTTTAAAGTGGACCTATTTACTTTTATAAGGGCTTTAAACACAGTTGTGTGGCAACAGTGTGTGAATATAACCAGTGTCTAATAGTAAAAAATAATTAATTCAAATTTGCAGAAACAGCTTGATTGACAGGTCATGGGAAAGCCCCGCCCATTGGTGACAATCTCTCCTTCATTAGCATAGAATGTCAGTCTTGTTTTCGAATCTGTCACTATACTGACACATAGGCATTTGTAGCTCTATTCTCTTTTGAAAAGAGCGTGAACTATTGGGTGAACTATTCCTTTTAGGTACCATGAGGTATACATATCTACTTTTTAGGTACTAATTTGGTTGGTGCTAATGGCCCATTTTCAGAAACAGCTTGATTGACAGGTCATGGGAAAGCCCCGCCCATTAGTGACAATCTCTCCTTCATTAGCATAGGATGTCAGTCTTGTTTTTGAATCTGTCACTATACTGACACATAGGCAAAAAGAGCACAATCTCATTTGAATAAAGCAACAGTCACTAGAACGGCACATTCAGGATCAAAGACTAAGGGCCCTATGATACAACCGGCGCAATAAGTTGCAAGATGTGTTTGGTTTGATGTGCTGCTACTTTCAGACCAGTTCAACACTAATTGTCCCGTTTTGCATCATGTTGTTTAAATAGCAAATCCATTTGTGCCACTTTGTGGACTCATGGGTGTGCTGGTCTAAAAAGGAGGTGTGTAAAGGTGCATTGTTGGTGTGTTGCTATTTTGAGGAACTAAAATAGTGCCATTGATCAGCTGAAAGCTGGTCTAAAGTTCAGCACAGAGCCAATTAGTTGTGCTCCTTAAATGCATACACATTGCTTAATACACACAAGATGTACAGCAATACACAAATATCTTTGCAAATGAAAATAATTAAATGATTTAAATATTACAAAAATATTATTTTCTGCAAAAATATAAAAACCACTGCCTCCATTCCAACTTCATGTCAAGGTTTTTTTATTCAGTTTATTCATGACAATTTGCATTTGTATAAAGTTATTATTCTTAGCAGTATTATTTGTTATATGCATATTTATTTATTCATTCATTCATTTCAACCGCTTTTTTGGGGCTGGGTCGCAGGGACAGCAGTCTAAGAAGAGAACCCCAGACTTCCCTCTCCCCAGACATTTCCCCAAGCTCCTCCGAGGGGATCCCGAGGCGTTCCCAGGCCAGCCGAGAGACATAGTCCCTCCAGCATATCCTGGGTCTTCCTGGAGGTCTTCTCCCGGTGAGACATGCCTGGAACACCTCACTAGGTAGGCATCCAGGAGGCATCAGAAACAGATGCCTGACCCACCTCAGCTGACCTCTCTCCATGTGGAGGAGCAGCGGCTCTACTCAGAGCTCCTCCTGGGTGATAGAGCTCCTCACCCTATCCATAAGGGTGCGCCCTGCCACCCTGTGAAGGAAACTCATTTCGGCCGCTTGTCTCCGAGATCTTGTCCTTTCGGTCATGACCCAAAGCTTATGACCATAGGTGAGAGTAGGAACGTAGATTGACTGGTAAATCGAGAGCTTTACTTTTCGGCTCAGCTCCTTTTTTACCACAATGGATCAGTACATCCACCGCATTACTGCAGCCACTGCATCAATCCGCCTGTCAATCTCATGTTCCATCCTTCCCTCACTCGAGAACAAAACCCCAAGATACTTAAACTCTTCCACCTGGGGTAAGGACTTTCCTCCGACCTGGAGATGGCAAACCAGCTTTTTCCGGTGGAGCACCATGGCCTCAGACTTGGAGGCCATGCATATTTTTATTTGTTTAAATGAAAACAAGTTTAGATTTGTCCACCTGTCAGGTTTTGGAGACTTATGCATGACTATATGGGGCATAAGAATAAGACGTGTGTTTGGATGTAACTCAGATTTTTGACCATACTTCGTTATTACTGTTCATTTATTTGTTTGCTGGAAATTAGAACTGAATTTAGAAATAGTTTTGAAACTAATCTTTGCGCTTAAACAAAATTAAATATGTAGGCTAATGGACGTCTTCAGAGGAATGAGTTTCCTTATCCACGAAAGTAAAGGAGTAAAGTAAAGGAATAAAGTAAAGAGTAAAGAGAAAGTAAAGAGGCCGAATAGAGGAGGCTCATTCTTAATCCTCGCGCTCCAGATTGTCTGTTTAACTGTTTTCTCACTAGTGAAGCGTTCAGTTTTTCCATGTAAATAGCAAATGCGCCATGGCGTGACACAACTGATTCTTAAAGGGAATGGGATATGAGACTCTGATTGATTTAATACACGTTACACTTAAAACACACCCAAAACTCATCAAGAGAATAAGCACAACACTGTTAGACCAATCTATGTTTTTCCATCATTATAATAGCAAAAGGGGATTTGGACATGCCCTTGATGCTTTTGCGCCATGCGCTTTATACTTTGCCCCTAGATTGTTAAAATAGAGCCCTAAAAGGGGCAATTTCGAAGAGTTATAAAACATTATTTGTGGAGTATTATGAGCTGAAACTTCACATACACACTCTAGCGACGTCAGAGACTTATTTTCCATCTTGTAAAATGAGGCATCATAGGTCCCCTTTGCAGGAAATTCCAGGTCATTTCTTAAAAAAATATATATATATTTGTTAATAGATACATTTACACTCACGCCATACATAAACCAGGATATTTCTTTCGCGCTGGACCTGGTCAGCAACAAATCTTTAATAAAACTGCTAGTGCTCTTCAATTTGGAAGACCAAAAAAAAAAAAAACCCTGCTCTTTTCACAGCTAATTTTAATCTCCAGGAGATTTATTTAGAGCGTGTAGAGAGCATCAGTGGATAGACGGTGCCATATTGAGGAGAGTAGATTGGCGTAACAAGTTCCAGCCAGGAGAGCAGCAGCTGTTGCAGCCAGATGAGAGATTTGAGCACCAGTGGTAATTAATTTATGTCTCACTTTGCAAGCAGGGCTCTGCACACAAAGAATCACGATTAAATCAAGAGAACAATTCTCTCTGTTAAAGTCCTCCAGTTTCAATTTTACTTCACACTTTACAGAGAGAGATTAGTCATAGTAAGTAAATGTGCAGGAGTTTATTTTTAGATTTTATTTTGGGGTGTTTGTGCCTGTATTATGATAGAACATATTTCGCACACACTAAGGAATAAACCAAATAAAACCTGCCAATGAGATGGCACATCCATATTCAAGGTGGCACAGTGGCTCAGTGGTTAGCACTGTTAACTCACAGTAATAAGATCGCTGGTTCGAGTCCCGGCTTGGCCAGTTGGCATTTCTGTGTGGAGTTTACATGTTTTCTCCAGGTTCTCCAACTACCCCTACAGTCCAAAGACATGCACTATAGGTGAATTGGGTAAACAAAAATGGCCGTAGTGTGTGTGAATGAGGGTGTATGGGTGTTTCCCAGTACTGGGTTACGGTTGGAAGGGCATCTGCTGTATAAAACCGGAATAGTTGGCAGTTTATTCCGCTGTAGCAACCCCTGATTAATAAAGGACTAAGTCAGAGGAAAATAAATTAATTAAGTTGACATTCAGAACGTAATGCCTAATTTCCTCAGTTAAGTACAGTATGGTTTTGTCAGGCTTGCATTTCCAATGGTAGACTTTTAGAAGGAACGGTCTATGCCAGAACGTTGCTATTGATGTTATTCTCCCTCGAAGAATAAAGCCGTATGGGTCATTCACATATCACATTTTTTGTGAACTCAAGTTCTTTATTTCAAATATGAACATGTGGCAGGTGCACATGTGTGTACGGTGTACAAAGAGAAAGCAGCACCACTCGTGCTTTCCACACATTTGTAGATGGCCTCATAAACAACAATGGAGTACATACAGTACAGCAGATTCTGTTCTTGCTGCGCACCATCACTGTACTATTATGGTGTCATGTCTAGGCTGTAAATATAAAAATGTTTATTCCTGTGTTGTCATTCCCCTGGCTTGTAGCACACACTGGTGACAATTATCTATAGACAAAAACAAATAGAGTTCAGTTGCGAGTCTAGCTACCGTTTAGGTAGCATTCTATTGTGCTAGGTAAGTGAAAACAGACATAAATGATTTGTACCATACCACTCAGTGGAAATGGTCCATTAGCACCAACCAAATTAGTACCTAAAAAGTAGATATGTATACCCCATGGTATCTGATCCTGAATGTGCCGTTCTAGTGACTGTTGCTTTATATTCAAATGAGATTGTGCTCTTTTCAAAAGAGAATAGAGCTACAGTACAAATCCCTATGTGTCAGTATAGTGACAGATTAAAAAACAAGACTGACATCCTATGCTAATGAAGGAGAGATTGTCACTAATGGGCGGGGCTTTCCCATGACCTGTCAATCAAGCTGTTTCTGCAAATGGCCCATTAGCACCAACCAAATTAGTACCTAAAAAGTAGATATGTATATCTCATGGTACCTAAAAGGAATAGTTCACCCAAAAATGAAATTTTACTCACTATTTAATTGCTCTTCAATGGTTCCAAACCTTTATGAATTGACTCTGTTAAAGACAAAAGAAGATATTTTGAAGAAAACTGAAAACCTGTAACCACTGACTACCATAAAAGGAAAAACAAACACTAAACATGTCAGTGGTTACAGGCTTCCAGCTTTCTTCAAAATATCTTCTTTTTATTCAGCAGAACCAAGAAACTCATAAGGCTTTGGAATAATCGAAGGAATAATAAACGATGACAGAATTTTCATTTCTGAGAGAACAGTCCCTTTAAAAGTATACCCCCAAAACCAAGATAAACACAAAACAAAAAGTAAGAAACACATAAAGTTTGGAACTACTGTACAAGAGGGTGAGTAAATATTTTGGTAAAATATTTAAAGGTGTACAGTACTAATGTACTGCACTCTTAAGATCAGGGGCAGACTTAGTGATTTGGGGGCCCTAAGCAATCCCAAGTATTGGGCCCTAGCATCATTGAAACTCAAAACACTCTTTCATTATATATTTATTTTTTTCCCTCTCGATTATTTATTTTTTCATGTAGATATGTTGTAAAAAAAAACCCTGCATGTTAAAAAGTCTATTATATTGGAACCTTTATCTTCTTAATGTAAAATAAAATACAAGTTCACAAACTATGCACAGTTAATTAGCCTATTTGTGATTAGATTTAAATATTTGCATGTGAAGTACGGAAGGAGTATACCACTTGTCATAGGGGTCCCTGATTTTGAAAAGAAGTAATAATGTTAAAATCTTAAGGGTTATAGACAGATTTTACAATATCTGATAGAAAATTTACAAAAGAGCTACATATGGAATTAATATAGGTGTCTTGGCATTGGTCGGGGCCCCCTGATTCCCCAGAGCCCTAAGTGGCTTGCTTATTTGTTAAGTCTACCCCTGCTTAAACTACCAACGTGAACCTGTTAGGTGCAAAAATGTACCTTTTGAAAACATACCACCCTAGTGAGTACCACCCCAGGTTGTACAGTACCTTTATTCCTGAGAGAGCAGGAAGTTTAGAGAGAGGGGGCTGTGATCGGGAAAGGTCTGCAAGGCGGAATGCCTGCAGTGCAATTGCGGTATATAAATAGTTGCCCTATACTGCCCACTAGGCTAATGACACAGACAGGGTTTGTCCTTTATTTACAATAACCTGTAGTTGGTCTACATTATTGCATTGTTCCACTTATAACCAGATATTTATTGCATCCCCACACCAGCTTTCTGTGTGAATAGAAATTAGGACCACACAGGAATGGATACTGCACTTAAGTTATTTTTGCTGAAAGAAAAATATAGTCAGAAATACTTCCCTTTAAGTATTACAAGTAAGTATTAAAGTAAGTAAAGAAATAACTAATGCTTCTTTTTGATTGATTGATTAAACCAATTTATCAACCATCAAGCACACATAAAATAAACGTTGTCTCTTTATTTAATTATTTCAGGAAGCAGTTCATTTTCCCTCATAAAATTAAGTTCAGACTTCACACCCAGGCAATTATTAAATAAATACAATCTTTTGGAGTGATCCAATCGATTCAGTGGTGATGAAGAATGTAGATGTTAAGTTCTCATGAGATCCAAATCGAAGTGTTTTGGCTTTTTTATAAATACATTAGCCTCAAAGTTGTTTGCAAGCAGTGTGCTTCAAAACAATGACAGCATTTCGTTGGAGTGCAGTGAGTGTACATATTCTGTGCTTCTGAATGGCTGTATTTAAATTACTGGCATGTTGCGTCTGATGCCAAATTGCTTATCACTGCAAATCCTGTCACGTAGCATGTTGTTAGGAAATGGGGTTAAATAGTAACCTTCTCACGTAATGCATATGTTTGTGATATTTATATTATTTGCTAATTAATTACCACCTCATGTGGAGCTTTGAATCTGCGTCTTATTTCAGAGGCTGTTACTGTTCACCAAATGTCCACCATTTTCTGTCGCGGATACATACTTTAAAAGCCTTCCAGACTGAATGAATGAAATACGGGGTTTTCCAACAAAGCAACCTGGCGTACTGAAATATAATTGATGTACAGACTCTCACTTTAGCCAATATCGATCAACACTCTTAATGACACCCCTTCTCAGCTCTCTAAAAGACACTATAGCATAGAGCTGATCACACACCACAGTTGGCGCTGCAATTCGAGCTCTTCACAGAAGAAATAAAGTGGTTAAAATATATTTTAAGAACACACACACCTGACCTCGGCCACAAGAAGCAAAGCTCGGGTGGAGTTAATTCAAGTGGACGGTCTGTAATCATGAAATTCTTCATGAGTGACTTAGAAAAAAAAAGCTCAGACAAAACCAATATAATGAGCTAAAACCCAGCCGCAACTCCACAGTCTGGAACGTTTTCATGCAAATTGTAGACAAAGACAACTAAAAAGTATGCACAGTTAAGTGTATTACATGTGACGTGTTGTTATAATTTATTGGCAAGGATGACTGGATGCTTCACACACAGTCAGGGAGAAGGCTTCTAACAGTGGTTAAGCCAAAAAGGTTTGCAGTGCTATATGTGCCAATCGGGTGCTGTCGGGTATGTGTCCTGCTAGTGGGGTTCAGGTCTGCAATGCATTTAAGGCAGTTTTGGGTCTGCATGGTTTGGGTTTCATAATCAAACAAACATGCAGATCCAGGTCAGTTCTGTGCAGGTTTGGGTTTGGCTGTGAATTTTCGATCTTGTTAAAACCTCTAACCACAATACTGTATATATTGGACCCATTTAAATTTGATGCAGATTTCTAGATTTTAAAGCGATATGGTTGAGATTAAGAGAAGAAATAGTTAAACAGACTCTGAATTACTATCAAACTGTATTTGTCATAAGCTGTCATAGGCAGCTTATTATGAGCTCGAGATCTCTGGCTCATATACTGTACACTCATATACTGAACACACACCGACCACTTTATTAGGTATCCTTCGTGGCATAGATTCAACAAGATACTGGAAAAATTCCTCAAAGATTTTGGTCCATATTGACATGATCGCATCACACAGTTGCTGCAGATTTGTCGGCTGCACATCCATGATGCAAATCTCCTTTTCCATCACATCCCAAAGGTGCTCTATTGGATTGAGTCTGGTGACTGTGGAGGCCAGTTGAGTACAGTGAACTCATTGTCATGTTCAAGAAACCAGTCAATTCGCACTTTATGACAAGGCACGTTATCCTGCTGGAAGTAGCCATCAGAAGATTGATACACTGTGGTCATAAAGAGATGGACATGGTCAGCAACAATACTCAGGTAGGCTGTGGTGTTGACATGATGCTCATTTGTTACTAATGGGCCCAAAGTGTGCCAAGAAACTATCCCCCACACCAATACACCACCACCAACATACTGAACCGTTAATACTAGGCAGGATGGATCCATGCTTTCATGTTGTTGACAGCAAATTCTGACCCTACCATCCGAATATTGCAGCAGAAAATCGAGACTCATCAGACCAGGCAATATTTTTCCAATCTTCTATTGTCCATTTTTGGTGAGCCTGTGCGAATTGTAGCCTCAGTTTCTTGTTATTAGCTGACAGGAGTGGCAACCAGTGTAGTCTTCTACTGCTGTAGCCCATTCGCTTCAAGGTTTGATGTGTTTTACATTCAGAGATGCTCTTCTGCCTCGGTTGGAACGAGTGGTTATTTGAGTTACTGTTGCCATTCTATCTTTCTATTGCTTACTGGATATTTTCTCTTTTTTGGGCCATTCTCTGTAAACTCTAGAGATGGTTGTGCATGAAAAGCCAAGTAGATCAGCAGTTTCTGAAATACTCACACCAGCCCGTCGGGCACCAACAACCATGCCACATTCAAAGTCACTTCAATCACCTTTCTTCCCCATTCTGATGCTCGGTTTGAACTGCAGCAGATCATCTTGACCATGTTCACATTGAGTTGGTGCCATGTGTGTGGCTGATTAGAAATTTGCGTTAACAAGCAGTTGGACAGGTGTACCTAATAAAATGGCTGGTGAGTGTATGTGTGTGTGTATATATATATATATATATATATATATATATATATATATATATATATATATATATATATATATATATATATATATATATATATATATGTATACAACACTGGCTATTAAAACAATTTGAATGGGGCTGTTTAGTACTGTACAGTACGTGTATGCCATGCACTGTGCTCACATTTCACTGGAAATTGCAGTCTGGAAATTGCAGTCTGTTAACAGAACAGGGATTCAAGTGAACTTTTGAAAAAAGGGGTTCTTTTTATTACCTGTGAGTGATTGATAGATGTGATTTAGTCACCTTAAGCTGACTGAAATTACTTAACACATAATTTAAAGTTTCTAAAATTACTGCAGTTTCTTTATAACTGAAAGAGACCCGGGGCAATTGGTTTCCACAATTCATCTCTGATTCTACATAATCTTGTTATTCTAAAGTAAAATGGCCTTTATGATGTAAAATGACACAAAAATGGCCACAAGCAATTAATAAGCACAGCTATTTCTACACAACCAGAACAAAGACAGAACAATGTGACTGATGAAGAGTGACATGCGCAATAGGTGGAGGTGACAGGTGGAGAAAATGAGTTATTTTGATGAGCGAAAGAGCATGGCCAATGAGTCACATTAATCAATGTCTGAAGGAAACGTCTGCTCCAGATAAGCGTGGGGCTGTTTTCAATGGTGACATAAAAGATATTCCTTTAACTAGGTTATAGTCAACACAGGCTCATTGGACATACATGCTTCAACCTACATTTTTTGTACCTGCTGTTAAAAGAGTAGCGTAAAATGAACACTATGGGGAAGTATAATGCTAACAGCATTTGTTCCTTTTCACACTAATGATATTTATAGGGGCATACATTATTTTGACCACCAAATAAATACCATATGTTTGACTCATTTATCTTTCTCCATATGGACAACCTTGCCAGCATGATTAGTTCGCTTAGTAGCTCACATTGTAGTGTTGTACTTGTAATGCGGAGTGCTCAGGTTTGAATATAGGAGAAATAATTATCCACAAAAGACATGGAAAATCAAGCTAAAACTCTCACAGCACACTTTTCTCTTATGTTTGCTTTTGAAAACACTATTGGTTGGGGTTAGAGAAGGGTTTATGTCAGAAGTCCAACCTTATCATGGATATATACAAGAAGAATGTGTATTTGAAAAATGTAACAAAGCGTTCACTTAAAGGTGCTGTATGTAAGTTTTTGACTCTTCTAAAGCATAATAATACCATAATATGTTTGCAGATATTTAAGAAACATGCTAAGTGATCATACTTGCTTATCTGAAAAACAATGCTGAAGTCAGTTTGAAAATGTGCATTCAGCATTGGAACTTCTGTCTTTGTTGTGGTCCCTTTAATCTGCCCAATGCCAGTTTAGCCAATTATATTTCAGCACACCAGGTTGCCTTGTAGGAAAACAGCATATTTCATTCATTCATTCATTCATTCATTCAGGAAGGCTCTCAAAGTATGTATCCACAACCAAAAATGCGACCTCCAGTGGACAGTAACAACCTCTGAAATGAGACGCAGAATTCCACATGAGGTGATTATTAATTAGCAAATAATATAAATATTACAAACGTATGCATTATGTGAGCAGGTTGCATTGTAACCCTGTGTTCTAATAACACTCTATGCGACAAGATTTGCACTGATAAGCAATTTGGCACCAGACTCAACATGGCAGAAATTTAAAAACAGCCATTCAGAAGCACAGAATATATGTACACTCACTGCACTCCAACAAAAAGGTTTACAATCCAATTAAACCATATTAAACCTCTTTAACGTTATTAAATGTACATGCTGAATCACTGATATGAGTTGGCTTGCACTCAGTCACAGTTAGAAAGATCAGTTTCAAACAGTTTTTTTTTTATTTTCAAGATCTGAGGTGAACTATCTGCTGCTGCTTCAGTAGCAATGGCAATAAATGTCAGGTGAAATGGTACTCAAACTATTAGCAATATTAGAAAATATTAGCAGTTAACACTGAATAAAACACATGAGTGTACCTGAGGTGATCATTGTTCACCTCTGAGAAAAAAAAAAACATTTCTAAAGTACAAATTTCAGCTGTTGGTTAGGACAAAAACTCCTTTTAATATGGACAATATTCCTTTTATCGTCTTTAAATCAGACTAAAATCAACCTTTAGGCTCGATAATCATGCAAGCTCCTGTTGGTTTCATCAACCTGGCCACCTGCGCTTGCGTTGAGTCATCAGAGGAGGGGCCGAGTGAAAATGTGTTTTGAATCAGAAGTGCAATACCTAGTTCAACCACTGGGGTTCAAACTTACATACTGCACCTTTAAGTAACCTCTTCAGATTCATAAAAAAGTGCTTCGTGGTTAATTCAAATAATGTTAGAAAACATTAAACATACACATTGTTAGTGAGAAACTAACAAACTAGTGGAAGGAAGCTGCCAATGCTTTTGAAAAAACATTCAATTGTAGTCAATGGAGTTGTCACAACTCTCTCTCTCTGTCTATGACTCTGATTAATGTCCTTGTAAGTGATTCTGTGCCCCTTTGGAATGGTACCACAAAGTAATGTTCAGAACACAGAGTCCTGCCAGGCCTGAATAGTGTGTTCAGGTAAAGGGGTGAAGAACCAGTGGCTGTTTTGTAGGCGAATGACAGCGCCTTGAATTTGATATGAGCTGCAATTGGCATCCATTTAAAAAATATATAGACATGCACACTTTTTGATTCATTAAAGAGCAGTCTCACTCCTGCATTATGAATTAGCTGCAGAGGCTTGATGGTGTTTGTTGGGAGTCTCACTGCTGCATTCTTAATTAGCTGCAAAGGCTTGATGGTGTTGGTTGGGAGGTCAGCCAAGAGAACATTGCAATAGATAAGGCCTAGACAGGACAAGAGCTTTGACAAGCAATTGAGCAGCATTTTCTTATAGGAAGGGTCTGGTGTTATATACTGTAGAGTAAATCTGCATGAATGGGCAGTTCTAGTAACGGAGTCTAAAAAAATCCATCAAGAAACACTGGTGTTACCATTAGGCACCTCATGGTCCTGGAAGAAGTTATGGACGAGGTGCCCAGCTGTATGGTGAAGCGGCCTGGATTACCAGTTCTGTTTTGGCTCTGTTTTGCTCATGGGCACCTCAGTTGGGTATCAAAGATGGAGATTGGAAACAGGACCGGGAATTGAACCTGCAATCTTTTAAATATTAAAAGGATAAATATTAAAAGTTCTAAACCATTTTTAATGTTTTTAACAGTGTTAGGCAGTAGCGTCGCTACTAGCTTAACTACATTTCTCAGTAGCGTGGCGGTAGCATCGCTACTTTAGAAATCCATTAGCTTTTCAGTAGCGGAGCTATTTTTCAGTCAAGTAGCGCAGTAGCGTCCACACAAGCTATATTTACCGATTGCAGATCAATAAGTAATGGCACCAACATTCACAGAGCTGTGAGACTGGTGTCTAGCCGATGAAGGTAAATCCATATGACGGCAAGAATGACGATTTCTTCTTCTTCCTGTTTTACGGTGGTCGACAACAAACTTTTTGGTGCGTTACTGCCACCTCTCACTCAGGTCGGTGACGTCGCAAATCAATCATTGGGCTGACATGAGAAACTTGCTTGATGGAAAGATGACTGGGGAGAGGAGTATATATATATATATATATATATATATATATATATATATATATATATATATATATATATATATATATATATATATATATATATATATAGTTAGTCAGTATAGTTACAGTATAGTATAGTTTACTGTAGTAAAGGCTAAAGTATACTACGATAATTACGATTATTTCATGATAGTTATTAATGATACTACAATATGTAAGTTAGTGTAATTTTATGTTTATTCGTAAATATTTCCCTTTACTATACATTACTGTAGTATTTTAAATGTGTAACACCTGGTTTTATTGGACTTTTTCTTTTTTGCTGTTATATAATATAATTTGTTTCTGTTTGGTACAATATTATTTGAACAGTACATAAATGAACTGAACTATTCTGCCTCATATGATTCACTGTCAGTTTTAGTGATCACTAAGATATGAGTGATAATTTAAGTTGCTTCGATTTAAAAATAAAAATAGCAAAAATAGCTTAAAATGTAGCTAAGCTACTTTTGCAAGGTAGTTTTTGACTTAACTTGCTACATTTCCCAGGGTGTAGCTTTTAGTGTAGTTAAGCTACATTTTAAATAGTGTAGCTAATAGCTTAGCTCACTACATTTTACAAGTAGCTTGCACAACACTGGTTTTTAATGTTTCATTAACATCAACAAAGATTAATAAACACAAAATATAGTAATAAATATATTTATAGGTGACATGGTGGCTCAGTGGTTAGCACTGTTGCCTCACAGCAAGAAAATTCAAGCCCAGCTGAGACAGTTGGCATTTCTGTGTGGAGTTTGCATGTTCTCCCCGTATTCGCGTTTGTTTCCGGTTTCCCCTAAAGATATGTGCTATAGGTGAATTGGGTAAGCTAAATTGTCCATAGTGTATGTGTGTGAATGAGTGTGTATGGATGTTTCCCAGTCCTGGGTTGCAGCTGAAAGGGCATCTGTTGTGTAAAACATGTGCTGGATAAGTTGGTGGTTCATTCTTTTGATCAACCCCTAATGAATAAAGGGACTAAGCTGAAGAAATCTAAATGAATGAATAAATGAGTGTATTTATCATTGTTTGTCCATGTTTTTAAATACATTCTTTCAGTTTTCCGGGGCCAGGTTGCAGGAGCAGCAGTCTCAGGAGAGAACCCCAGACACTTCTCAGACATTGGAGTTCCCAGGCCAGCCAAGAGACATAGTCCCTCCAGCGTGTCCTGGGTCTTCCCCGAGGGCTCATCCCGGATTAACTAACATTAACTAATTTTATTTACTTATTGTAAAGTGTTACTCTTATTTCTATATTTACATTTTCAAAGTAGGCCTATACTCAGCTGTCATTGAACATGAACGGATGAGACTTCATCTGTTCTACACCAATCATCCACACTGACAGAAAAACTGGGCTGCAGCAAAATACGGGACATCTTATATAATTCCCCTCCCCCGCTTAATTGTTCTTAGCACAATGTGCTCCATATTTGCTGATATTGGTATATAAATCTAGTTGGAACAACAGCCACCGACTACCAGACTGCTAAAGAAATTGTCTGAAGGGACTTTTAAAGTCAATTGGTTTCAATGGTATTTGCATTTTGCTGATGTTGACCGTTTAAAATCCTGTTTAACAAATTATATAATTTGTGTCTTGAGAATATTTTACCAACTAAGAAAATTCAATGTAAGGATTTGAATAAGCCCTGAGTTAAGCCTAAGATAACCTCAAGATATATCTCAAATAAAATATAAGATACACCTCAAATAAAAAACAGTATAAAGGAAGAGTTAGCTACACTGAAAAAAATATTCATTGAATTTACTATTTTTTTAGGTAAACGGTTGCAGATAATTTAAATAATTTAAAGAAACAAATGAAGCTGAAAACTACTAAATTTAATTTGTTTGTATAAATTCGGCCCATATAAATTGTTTGCAACCACTTACAGTACCTTAAAAAATAGAAAATCTAAGTAATCATTTTTTTCAGTGTATATGGAATGTATCATGTTTTCATGCACTTGTATCATTTTGAATTGCTGAATACAAGTGTTTAAATGCATCCTCATGAATTCTCCATGACACAATGAAGGCTTTAAAATGACACATGATCAGTGGTTAGTATCAGTCCATGCTGCTTTCAAGAATTGGTGATCTGCCCCCAAAAAATCTTGATCAAAACACTCTTATTTTTGAGCATTTAAAAATGTTTGTACAACCCCAAATCAGAAAAAAATGGGACAGTATGGAAAACGCAAATGAAAATAAATACAGTGATTTCTAAATAATAAATTCAAAATTTCTAAAATCTTGCAACACATTTCAAAAAAGTTGGTACAGCAAAGCAGTTAAAACTTTGTAATGTTGCCATTCCTTTTCAAAACACTTAAAAGAGGTTTAGGGACTGAAGACACCAAATGATAAAGTGTTTCGGGTGATATTTTAGACCCATTCTTCCTGCAAACAAGTCTTAAGGTGGGAAACAGTATGGGGTCTTTGTTGTACTTCATTTTGCACTTCAAAATGTGTCACATATTCTTTATTGGAGACAGGTTGGGATTGCAGGCAGGCCAATCAAGTACCTGTATCCTCTTCCTCCACAGCCAGGACTTTGTAATGTGTGTAGAATGTAGTTTTGCGTTGTCTTGTTGAAATATGCATGGGCATATTTGTCCCTGGAAAATATGTCTTCCTGAAAGCAGCATATTGTGGTTCAAAAACTCTATACTTTTCAGCATTAATGGTGCCATCACAGAAGTGCAAGTTGACACTGACACGACCCCTATGACAGACCCTGCCTTTTGGACTTGTTGCTGGCAACAGTCTGAATGATCCTTTTCTCACGGTTTCCATTTCTCCCAATAAATACCTGAAATACTGCTTGATCTGACCACAGTACACGTTTTCTCTGTGCGAAGGTCCATCCTAGATGCCTCCGTGCCCAGAAAAAGTCGACTGCACTTCTGGACAAGTTAACTCAGGGCTTCCTTTTGGCACAGTCAGGGGTGGATCTAACCAATAAGGGAGGTAAGTGGCCACTTAGGGCCCCAGGAAATCTGGGGGCCCCCAATAAATATCTAGAATTATAAATTATACCTACAAACATATTATAACATTGTAATGTAATTAAATATTATTTAATACAATTAAATATAATATTATTTTAATTAGTAATGTTATGTAATAATAATAATATTACAAAATAAAATATCCATCATGGAGCAGTCCGGCAGTAAAAATTATAAAAAATATATATTTATTATTTTTAGTTGTAAATACATTTTAAGAAAACTAATCACTTAAAATGTAAAGATTGTGTTCATTTAAAATGTGGAAAAGAAGATTGAGTGATATATATATATATATATATATATATATATATATATATATATATATATATATATATATATATATATATATATATATATATATATATATATATATATATATATATATATATATATAAAAAACAGCAATATAAATACAATTTTAATAAAAGTTGCAGAGGTGCATTTCAGGATTGGGCCCTATGGCTGGAATTCCGCCCCTGGGCACAGTACAGTTTTCACTGGGATTTCTAGATGTAACTATGCATTGTGGTACTTGAAAAAGGTTTACCAAAGTAGTCCTGAGGCCATGTGGTGATATGGCTAATAGATCAATGACGATTCTTGATGCAGTGCTGCCTGAGGGATCGAAGATCATAGTAATTCAGCTTAGGTTTGTCCTGTTCACATAAAATTCCTTCAGATTTCTTGAATCTTTTAATGATGTTCTGCACTGATGAAGGTGAAATATCCAAATGTCGTCCTATCTTTCTTTAAGAAACATTGTTTTTAAACATTTCAATATTTTTTTTTCACATATTTGTTGGCAAACTGATGATCCTCTGCCCATCTTTGCTCCTAAAGGACTAGACCTTTCCTAGATGATGCTTTTGTACCAAACCATAATTACTATACAATTACCTGTTGACATCACTTGTTTCAAATATCATCATTATTTAACCAATTTACCTTATTACTAGCCCTAAACTGCTTCTGTCCCAACTTTTTTTTTTTATTTGTTACAGGTTTGAATGACAGGAAATTATGCATATTTACAAATGAAGTGAAGTTGACCAGAAATATTTCATGTTCATATGCATTTTGGAAATCACTACTTTCTTTTTTTTATTTGTGTTTTCCATACTGTCCCAACCTTTTCTGATTTGGGGTTATAGAATGATCATAGATGTCAGAATTTCATTTCAAAAACATTTCAGAAAATTCATTTCAGAATTACTCTTTCAAAACATAGTACATCAATTCTAAACCAGTATAGCAGCATGAGATGATGTCACATCTCAAAAGCCCATTTCTTAATGCTTTTAAATAAACCTGGCCATCTCTCATTTGATCACCAAGGCAACAAAGTTATTCTTGGCGGTTTGCTGAGCGTACTTTTTATAGACTTAAACCACTCACTTATGTGTTAGAGAAAAGAGACTATAATTACATTAAGTGTGAATAAATATGTCTTTTTATTTTTGAAATAAAGTCAGAGAGGTCATTTTGACATTTGCTGTACAAAGGCAGTGCATTTCCACATCCCCATTATTCTGTATATGTAGTTTCTACTGAATTAGATACACTGGATCATATGCACACGTATAATTTTGAACAAAGAATTTTTGCTTTTATATATATAAATAAACTGTCAACATATGGCTAAATTTGAAACTATTCTGCTGATTGTTTCCAGAATTTTTACAGTACAAGTAAAGTACTTACAAAGTTAGTGTTGTTAAGTATTTTATAACTACTTTAAAAGTGTTTATTTTCATATAAATACTTAGAATACAACAACTTGTTAGAAGAAAAATGTACTGTATTACAGGAAGCATCCAGAAGGTGATATTTATCAAATATTTATATATATTTTTTAAGTGATGTAGTGCACAAACTTAAGACATTAAAAGAAAGAAGAAGAAAAGATTACATGACGACATCACAAACACACATGCACGCATTATAAGGTGTCATTTACATTGGTTTTTTTTTACATAGTTTTTGAAATCTTTTCTCACACTCTAAAACATTCTGGTTTCCACACAATCAATTTTTGTTGGGCCAACATGAAGGAATTAAGTTAACTTATTATTATTATTTTTACAAATTTAAGTGGGTTGAACATAAAACAATTAAGTTGTCCCTCCAAAAACTCAAGAATTGGATTCTTTCAGCTCATTTTAAATAAGTAGTTTGAACAAACAGCAAGTGTCATTTATTGAGTCTAGTGAAACACAAATTAAATTAAATTAAATTAAATTAAATTAAATTAAATTAAATTAAATTAAAATAAAATAAAATAAAATAAAATAAAATAAAATAAAATAAAATAAAATAAAATTAAATTAAATTAAATTAAATTAAATTAAAATTAAATTAAATTAAATTAAATTAAATTAAATTAAATTAAATTAAATTAAATTAAATTAAATTAAATTAAAGTTTGAGTTTTGATGTGGAACAATAGATGGAGGCTCCATGACACAGTATGTTCAGGTTAAAGGATGGGTAAATGTGGTTTAATTTTACCGTATTACAATGTGAAACATGAACCCATGTGTTTGAAATAATATTTAAGAATACATAGTAGTTAACGAATACATAGTAGTAGGATGACATGAGAGTATATGTAAACAAGTTGGCAGTTATAAATATAATGGTAATGCATCTACATGTAGAATTGCAGTTTTGAGCTGAGCCGCTGTTTCTTACTGATACAGTAGGTAGTAAGTATTCAATCATTTAGTAATTACCAAGACATCCACCTTTAATATCAGAGACAAATTTGCAGACTGAAGTGTAATGGAGGCTTCATTTTTTTTTCAAATGCCTTGGTAATTAAAGGCATGTCTGGCATCTATTCTTTTATGATTGGTGTAATTGGTCCCTTTTGACACTCACTGTACTGTCATTCTCTCTAATGGAGTGTTTGACTTTCTTGATCACACCACTGTCTCTTCTTCCAGATTCAATAAACGCTTCCCTCAAAGGATCAGTTCCCTTTGTGCACGGAAAGTAAATCTGATTATTGATTTATTGACTGCAAAATCAATAAGGTGGAATCAATCAGTGGAAAATGAACAGTTGAATTTTTGGAAAATACAATACTGCCTTGGTGTGGGTAAGAATAAGTGGAAATGAATTGTTTAGCATTGATTAGCGTAGTTTGTGATAGTTTGCAGATTGCAATGTATCCCTTGTGTGCTAAAAATATATTCTCAACCACTGAAACAAAGGTCATTTGTTCACCGTCATTTGTTTGACATGACGTGGGTTGTTGACGTGATTTTCACTGCCACACATACCAAAAAATGACTATTTATTAACATTGTCATCATTTAAAATGCTGTAAATTGTTAAACATTTGTCTTGCATGGATTTCTTATCATATTTCTTGGATTTCTTGTCATCTACATTTTTGAGCCAAATCAAAACTGTCATATAGTGTGACTGTCTCAAGCAGATTGATAAATTACAACTCTTATAAATTAAAAAGAATATCAGGGAATCATGAATAAATACCTCTGACCTAATTTTACAAGTGTCTATTTTAGCAAATGCCCTTTTCACATCTATATATTCACAAAAACATAAGAAAGTGACACATTTTGTCACTGAAAACCATCTGGCATGACATTTTAATTGGGAATTATGTGGAAAATTGTAATTAGTTGAAGGACCCCAAACAAGATCATGCGACTGAAGCCCATGAAGTGCAAATGCTATGTTTTTATATAGGTAGTCATGTTTAAATTAAGTTTTAATAATAATTGCGAATAACAAGCTAATCAAATGAAATGTGATTGTTTTATTTATAATAAATGAATATTTGTGAAGTTTTAACTAATTATCACAATGGAACACATACTGTAAGTGACCTTGGGCCACAAAACATGCATTAATTAGCACTAGTACTGTAAATTAATTAGCACTGCACAAAACACACAGTAAAGGTCAACATTATCGATTCGTTTTTTCTGCTATGCCAAAAATGATTATGATATAAATTAATGATCATGGTCCATAAAAATATTTTGTTAATTACCCAGTCTAAATATATCTTTTTTTTGTGTGGATTGAACTATATATACACACTACCTGAAAAAGTCTTGTCGTCTATCCAAGTTATAGGAACAACAAATAATGACGACTTCTAGTTGATCACTTGGTTTCAAAAGCGGCTTATATGAAAGGCAAAGGCCTCTAGATTACGCTTATTTTACCAAAATAAAATATGATCATGCCTTGATTTTAAATGATTTAATTAGGACAGGAAGGTCTGACTTTGCTTAGACAAAAGTCTTGTTACTTAACATGAATAATGTACAGTATAGAATATAAAGTCATGGTGCAGTGGAAAAACAATTAATATTGTGTCTGACTCCAATGAGCTCAGAGGACTGCATCTATACATCTCTGCAATGACTCAAATAACTTCTTAATAAAGTCATCTGGAATGGCAAAGAAATAATTCTTGCAGGACTCTCAAAGTTCATCAAGATTCTTTAGATTAATTTTAATGCCTCCTCCTTCATCTTACCCCAGACATGCTCAATAATGTTCAAGTCTGGTGACTGGGCTGGCCATTACTGGAGCTCCTTGACCTTCTTTGCTTTCAGGAACTTTGATGTGGGGGCTGAAGTATGAAAAGGAGTACTATCCTGCTGAATAATTTGCCCTCTCCTGTGGTTTGTAATGTAATGAGCAGCATAAATGTCTTGATACTTAAAATGTCAGGCTGTTGATGTTGCCATCCACTCTGCAGATCTCTCGCACACCCCCATGAATGGAGATCAATCGCTCTCATGCTATTTGTATATTATTAAAAGCTTTTTTTTTTCTCTAAATTTATGCTATATATCACACCATTCAACATATTTAAATAAATTTCAGTAAAAACAAGATAATGACCCATTATATTTTGTAAAACATGTCCCATATATATGTTTGTTTATACTTGTGTGTATATAATCAAATTATTATTATCAGAATCTATTTTACAGATTTTTAGAAACATACAGCTGAACAGATGTGCCATTTCTGCCCGGTAACAAGAGAGTAAGTTTATTTAAAAAAAACTGACCTCTTTGGAGAGACGTGTGAAAAGATCTCCCCCTCTGAGAAAGTCCAATATAAGGTACAGCTTTCCTTCTGTCTGAAAGGCTGCAGGGTAAAGAAATAAACATGACATTTACACAGCGTTCTTCACCTTTCAAAAGCAAATGTAAAAAGAAAATGCAGTTGGTGAAGATATTTTACACATTGCTCCTAATGTAAACAGGATCTAATAAGGCAGTATCCAACTGTAAAAAAATAGCTCTAGCTTATTACTGGCTAGCAGTATGAAAACAGTTAAGATGTCATACGGAATCTAATATAAAGTGGAGATTGTCCCTAAAATAGAGTATAAGGGGTTCAGAAATGAATGTTTCTAATATGTACAGTAAATGTTCTTCTGGTTACAGACTACTCACCATAATGGAGTTTGACAATGAAGGGATGATTCACTTCTGCTAGAATATCTCGCTCCATTTTGGATCTTACTCTGTCCCGCACTTTAAAGACAAAACATGGAGACAAGGAAGATGTGTGAACATTTCAATATATTCATTCTCATTTATTCTATTGGCAAGAGCACATGTGTAAAATGTTTTAGAAAATGCTTATTCCACATTTACCGTCCATCTGATTCATATTCATTTTAATATATATATATATATATATATATATATATATATATATATATATATATATATATATATATATATATATATATATATATATATATATATATTATATATAAGTGCAAAAAATAAATGATTGTTTGATTGCTTGCAACAATTGTTCGACTTGAATTTATAGTTTGCAAAGTGCACTGACGTTACACTTTATTATAATTACAACAACACACACACAATTACATATTACACATATTACATAGCTCTCTGGAATACGGATACTGATTGGTCAATCATTGCTGTGAAAAACTGTTAACACTGACTCATAAAGATAATTGAAGTTGGCACACTTGTTAGGAACATTTATTTTGTGAAAGCTTTAAATCTACCCGCATTTGGAGGGTTGGCTGTTGTTAATGTAAAGCCCTGGTTGTCACTACAAAAATTACCCCTGCAATAATTATATTTAAATCACTATTTTGCATTAAATTATTTGCTAATAAATATACGATTAGCTAATTGTCAGTTAAAGGATAAAGTACATCCAGGCAATTGCGATTGCAGAATAAAGCCTGACAGGCATATCAGCAGCCTGTCGTTGAGCGCAGCACTGTTGTATAAGACTGAATGGCTTTATTCTGCAAAAACAAAATAAAATCTGCCTCAATGTACTTTAACCCACTTTTCACAAAGATACTTGCCACAAAAGTAAACAATTAGACAGAAAACATTGTTCTGAACTATAATAATGTATTCTTTATTTAATTAAATGCAAAGCTCACAGACATGAAAAATGGCTGAACGGAGCATACACTAACCTAAGTATTATTCGGTCACAAGGCCAAGAAAAGCTAAACAGTCCAAAATAGCAGCCTGACTGACAAGCATATAGCACATGGATATGAATGTAATCACTGATGGTCAAAATGATTTAAATTACCCAGATGAGCCTCTGGTATTAGTTTCATCAGATGTTATCTGAGAAAAACATGTGGTAGTCTGGTAATGTTGTGACTGACCAATCATAATCAAGTAGTGCAGACAACCGTGCAATAATGCAAAATGATAGAGTGCTCAGGATTGCACATTTAATACTGGATGTACATTATACTTAACATACAGTACTGTGCAAAAGTTTTTGGCCACCATTAGATTTGTCATTTTAGTATACTTATTTATAATATAGTATAATAATTTTTCGCTCTCCAGTTGAATAGTAATGATATTTATAGATAATAACATTGATTATGAAATTATATGACATTTATATATATTTATGATATTTATAGACAAAAACAGCTAAAGCTGTCATGAAATGGCCAGCTTAATATACTGTAGTATTATAAAGGCAGTATAGGATTGCCTATTAATGGCCTATTAAATTAGGAGATGAACTTGGGTCTGGTATATGGACTCAAACTAATTACTGTCTTTTGCAAGCAGGAGCCATTTATTCTGAAAACAGTGTTTCATTTTTCACAATTTTGTGGACATATTTAATTTCTATCTGTTTATATCTTAATGAGGAGACCAGTATTAAAACTTTGCTAAAACACCAAAATTGTTGGGGGGACAAATCTTTTGCTCAGTATCGTATATATATGGTAGTTTTTTGTACATCAACAAAGATTAAACATTATGTATATATATATATATATATATATATATATATATATATATATATATATATATATATATATATATATATATATATATATATATATATATATATATTAATGATTCTGCTCTAAAACAGTATTTTGAATTATACATTTTTTACAAGTTGCATGTTTAACCATCTTGCTGTTCCCACTTAATTAGTTTGGATATTCAGATATGCATTCTAAAACTCTCTTGTAGAGTGTTCTACAATTGTTTATTAAGAACAGACTGAATAGCGCTTCACACACAAGTGAGATTTGTAACACATAAATATCAATGCCAATGTTTGTCAGGATTGATGCCTCAACAAACAGACCAATTCTTTGTTGGCTTTATAAAGCCAATGTTTGTTGGCTTACAAAAGCTGTCTCTGCAAATTTCAACATCAAGTTGACACACTTTGCACTAAAAACTCTTCACACTAAAAACAATCCCTATAAGGATAAATGGCAATGGCAAATGAGAATTACTGACTCCTTTAACTTCAGTCTGTAAGTTAAGCTCCAGAGCAATTTAATTATGTAATAAGACATTGATCCAAACCAGATTAAATCATAATCACTGTGAAAAGCAAAAATTTGGAGTTGTGTATTGTCAGGATTTAAGACACACTGTAATAATCTTCAATGCAGCAAAATTAAAGCAGTTCTACAACAAAAAGCTAGCTCAGTTGTTGTGAATGACTGATCTTAAATAGTTAGAAGTGTTTGACTGCAGTTATTTCTGTTAAAGATGGCATAATTAGACTTAAAGTAGCAATATGTTTTTTTATTCTTCAAAAAGATGATATGATTCTTCAATAAATAAATAAATTGTTTTTATTCAAGTTGTCAAAGTTCTTAAGCATTTCATTTGATGATTCAAAATATAATGGGTTACAGTAAGAATAGATTTATTGTGATATTATGGCTGTGAGACAATATTAATACTCTGGTGCCAAGTATCAATATGTATTTAAAGGTGCCATATACTGCATTGGTTCAATAAGTTAAGTTGTTCTCTGATATACAGTGTCGGTGTGTGGCTTAGGACACTTCAATTATATATGGTGGAGGTTTATTTTACGTACATGGTGTGAGTGAGCTCTTTAATATAAATCCATCAGAGTAACGAAAACTTATTTTGCTTGTGAGATCTGCAGTGGATAATGGTTAATATATATTTAAACTTGACAAAACATATCTATTGTGTTGTATTTTTAAGCTATAATGTAAAAAAAAGCATAGCCAGGAACTAATATCAACCTCTGCATGAACAAATGACAGTTGAGCTAAGTGATACAACACGAATCAGCAGTCTACATGTGTTTGTTGAAACATACGCATCAATTTTATAATAAACATGACAAATTAATTAAAGATAAAATTAAACATACCTAACATGTCTCATGCAGTCGTTGCTCGTTAGCGCATAGTAAGCAATCTGTGTCCTCCATTTTCAAAATTAAAGTCCCAACATACATTGTAAGTTAAATATAAACTTGACTAAGGCATAAAATGATCATTCTTGTCTCACTAGGAAACATTGTGGCTTATCAAACACAATCTGAGGCATACATATTAATAATCCCTGAGCAGTCTGTGTTGGCTAGTGATCTCCTGCTGACGCGGCTGATGAAAATGATGTCCTCCCTATGAGTCACGCAACAGTCTGGTTTGTGTTCTGATTTTCCTTTACTCCAATGGGGTTTTACACTCGTGGAATTTACATGAAAACAAGGAAACTATGGTGTCTGAGGCTCACGGTATGGCCATTTCCTAATACTGATTCTTCTCTTTTGATTCGACCATGCCTAGTTATCCCTAGATTTTCTATATAGAGCCTTATATGCTTTGAGAGCCTTCCTGACTGAATGAATGAAATACGCGGTTTTCCACTAAGTCAAGATGGGGTGCTGAAATATAATTGGCTAAACTGGCAGTGGGCGGGTTAAATGACCTAAATAAGACAGACGTTCCGGCACAGACATTTTCAAAGCAGAATATCTGACTTTAGCATTGTTTTTCAGATAAACAAGTATGTTCATCTAGCATGTTTCTTAAATATCTGCAAACATATTATGGTATTTTTATGCTTTAAAAGAGTCAAAAACTTACATACAGCACCTTTAGAACTTTAAATCTATACTTATTCAGGGCTCGAAATTGCGACCGTTTTGTGAATTTTATCTATGCGACCTCAAAATATATTTGGGAGCATTTGTGCGAGTGCATAAAATTGTTGCAGCGCGATCAGTTTTCACAGCAAAATGTTCACCGCATGCGCAGATTTAGGAGACATTCACGCAGAAGGCATCTTTGCACAAAAAACGTGAAACGTAGCGCTCGGGAATAGTTTAAAACAGTTCTCATGTCAACTTTCTACAGTAAACAAACCCTGCAATAATTGCCCCGCCTTTAAGCTTCTGATTGGCGCACTGCTCTAGAACTGAACGTGAATGGATTGGTTAATCTCAGCTGTCAACCATTCAGTCAATGTTTTCTGCCTTCAGGTGATGGGGAGCAACAGCAGCGAAAATGTAAAGTGCTGAAGATGAGAGAATGAAGAGCACACTGACAGATTTTGTTTTAGAAACCAGCTAAAGTTACAAATAATGGTACATCTAATTATTGATGCACTTTTCGAAGAGTGGATAAGAGTCCTGAAGCCACTCACTGCAAAGTCTGTGGGACAGAGTTTGCCACTTATTCTATACATTTGATCCTTCATTTAATTGTCAGGATGCTGTCAGCCGTGGAAGTGGCAGCTATATGTAAAATTTAAGACCGCGTACACCATCGCAAAAGGGCTAGCATTCACTAAGATTAAACTAATATTGCAGTTCATGAAAAGACTATTATTGCTATTAAGATGACGGATCCAAATAATACGTTATATGTAGGCCCACATGAAATCTGCTCACGCAGAATTCTGCAGATTTTCCGCAGATTTCTGCAGATTTTTAGCCTATCATTAATTCTGTTTATTTACTTTGGTATAATGTGTGTAAATCCAAATTTATTCACTTTTTAAATTAATTACAGTAATATTATAGACTAATGTGAAAATTTTCATCTGATTTATGGACAATGGGGTTTGTAAAGTAATATTTTCTGTCTTTTAGTAGATATATTATATATATTATATGAGAGACTTGCTTTGTTTACCAAATAAAGTGAATCTAATTGGATTTGCATTTTAAACATTAAATAAAAGTTAAAAAGATATTAGTTTTTATTTCACATATTAAGGTTTTAGTTATGACACTCCCAAAATAATTCTGCAGACATCTCCGCAGAAATAGCAAAAAACGTCCGCAGATTCTGTCTGGCCCTAGTTATATGTCAGTATCAACTGTGTGATATCAGACACCACCAGGGCTTTACATTAACACCCGCCAACTCGCCAAATGCGGGTAGATTTCAGCGGTGGCGGGTAAGACAGACACTCCCATTAGCCACTTTGGCTGGTTGACAATAATTTTCCCAGATAGTAATTCTTAAAAGCAGGGTTCGACAATAAGGATGGTCCAATTTGCATGCAAAGGCGATCTTAGAATTGAAAAGCAACACGACTGACAAAAATAATCGCGTGCGCAACTTCGCGTGAGCAAAGCAGATGAATACCGAATGAGAGGATAATCACTAGCGCTGATGGCTGAGGTGATGCGCATGACTGTTTATAACGCGTGCACGCTCCCAATTCTTTTCGTGAAGCAACTGTGTCTCGAAACACAACTGATGTGATCGGTTCTCTTTCAAATAGACTAGACAAATGAACATGCACCCACAGTCTTGTTGCTTTCAAGATTTCCAGAGTTGACTTATTGTAAGCAGCACCGGTTGCTTTCGCTTTAACCATTCTTTGAACAGATTATTTATGGGTCTAACATTTCCTGTGTGTGTGATCATCCTTTCATTATCACACGGTATGTTTTTTACCTGCTTTCTTTTGCGTTACTATAGTTTATTTATCATTTTTAACAATAACATTGCTTTAATGGGAGATTAACTCCCCATTTATGTGTAGTTAACTGGTGATGTGGGACCTTTAGCCAGGACAGATTACTGTGCATATGTTTTGTTAAATAAAATGTATAGTATACAGCTATATTTCACAAAAAGTGAAATGAATAAGGAGGCATGTGGAGATAACGCAAAATCTAAATCAAGTAATTTTAGCATCAACAATAAAATTGTGGCTAGTGAAAATGGCGAGTGGCTAGCAATGTTGGAAAACTACTAGCCACAGTGGCTGGTGATAATGTCAAGCTCTGGACACCATCCGTGAGAACAGCACAGTAATTATTGCTAACTCAGTTCATCTCATTCACGTCAAGCAGTTTTTGCAGGGCCGGTGGGCACAAGCCGATTTTTTCTTTATTATTGGTTATTTTTGATTAGTGTTGATTTCAAATGCAGTAAATCTGTTAATATAAGACTTTTAGTAACGGTGCACATAATTCTTGGTGTGTGCGACTACATTTTGGGCTGGTGTGACTATATTTTAAAATTTAGGACCACCAGTGCTACAAAGCCCTGTTGTTATAGTTGATGAACTTAGGTGTGAATAGGCCACAAATGTGCAGGACTAAACTACCAACAAAATCTTTGACATGTCTGAAAACAAAAGGAGCGTGCTGGATGCCGCATTCACGCAAGACGATTTACATTGAACAGCCTGTCTTATGTAACAGCTGCAGTATTGCTGTGGCCTGACAGCGAGGTGCCACGGTTACCGATACTGTTATTTTCATTCACAAGTACACAAAAAACTTGCACAACATCATCCACCGAAAGCAAAGACTTTGGTACGTAACCATGGTTACATGGAGTGAATAAGTTATGTGGGTTGTGAGCGGGTTGTGAAATAGATAACTACTCTAAACTGAGCATGATGAATCACTACGATAACTGCTGTTTTGCTTACATTTGTGCTCATTGTGAAAAAAAAACAACACAAAACAAAAAGATGAATCACAAATCCTGAATAAATGATGAGGAAAGTCAGCTTGCTGGTTAAGACTTCATCTGCTTGCTTAATTTGTGAGATGGATTTGGATTTAAAGTCAGCTCTGATAAAGAAATGTCCCTTAGAGCAGTGTTTCCCAACCCTGTTCCTGAAGGCACACCGACAGTACATATTTTCAACCTCTCCCTAATCAAACACACCTGAATCAACTTATCATAACATCAGAAGAGACTCCAACACCTGAAGTTAATGGGTCAGAAAAGGGAGACATCCAAAATATGTACTGTTGGTGTGCCTCCAGGAACAGGGTTGGGAAACACTGCCTTAGAGAAAGCGTCTGCGTGTCTAAATGGGACATTTTCCCTCATGTTAAACAATCTGATGATTCAGACTACTTTAAAAATCAAACAGAGAGCACTTTAAGCCTTCTAGCAGCTCGCTTATGACTCACAGGTTAGATGTCACGTGCGTTGAAATAATAACTACAGGTTTCACATACCAGCACAGGCAGAGACTGACAAATAAAAGGCATTTCATAGAACTGTCATTCACAATCAACAATGTAAGGGGTGAAGTGTCTTTTTTACCTTTAAGTGTTGCCTTTTTTAAGACCTTCATGGCATAGAGTTGTCCTGTATCTGAGCCTTTGATTTTTCTCACCAAGAAAACCTATGAAACGAAAAGTAAGATTAATTTTAGTCATTGTTCAAGGGCTGTCAAGCAACAGGTTGGATAAAAGATAAAAGTCTTCTCTCTCTTCGCAGCAAAGACTGACATTTCTTGAAAATTCTGTTCTAAAACTTGCTGAGCTGCTTATAGTCGGTTTTTAAAAGCACCAAGATTTTTCCATAAAATATATTTGCAATTGTGAGCATGTCTGGCATCCCTTATGTTCACATAACAAATGAAAACAAGTTTTGCTTGTATTCTTTATCTTTTTTCCTTCACTTTTTTGAAATTATCCAAAACATTAGATTTTTATTGATGGCATATATCATTAATGAATCAGTCAGAACAGCTTCTTGTGTGTGTGTGTGTGCATATATACAGGGGCCCTCTGACAAGTGGAAAATAAAGGGAGGGAGGATTGGGTGTTGGGGCGATCGCTGGTGAAAGTGAATCTTCTATTGTCCAATTTTGGTGAGCCTGTGTGAATTGTAGTCTCAGTTTCCTGTTCCTAGCTGACAGGAGTGGCACCCAGTGTGGTCTTCTGCGGCTGTAACTCATCCGCCTCAAGGTTGGACGCATAGGCGGAGGGTGAACAAACTCCAGGGTAAGGCTAATATATGCGCTGCCCTTTTAATGCATTTAAAAAGATTTGCGACCGACCAAGAAGAAGTTTTAACAAAAGCACTGCCTATCAACAAACGTCTATTATATTCAACACGCGCATTACATTATTTTATTAAACTAACCCACTGATCTACACTACCGTTCAGAAGTTTGAGGTCAGTTTATTTATTTTTTGTTATTATTACTTTTATTTAAAAATCTAATTAAAATTATTCTGTTCATCAAGACGGCATTTATTGAATATTAAAAAAATGTTAAATACTTATTTATTAAATATTTATTTATTACTTACTGTATGCAGTTTCAAATTAAATTATTACTCCTTGTTGCTTTTATTACTATTACCAGTAATAACTTTATTACTCTTAATAAGAGCAATTTCTGAAGGATCGTGTGACTCTGAAGACAGAAGTAATAAAGCTGAAAATTCATCATCGCGGACGCAGCCCTCACTATTCTGCCACCCTAGGCGGCCGCCTATGTCGCCTCTGGATGCGCCGGCCCCAAAAATGAAATCAAAACCGAACTTGTAATTCAGCAATAAATATTTGACCTTTAAAATATAAAACTCCAAACGATTGCCTAAACAAGATTACTACACTATAGGCTAGACTACGTTACAATGAAACTACCAATTTAATGCTGAAAACGAATTAAATCAGAACAATGTATTATAATACCTCTCTCGTGATTCTCTGTAAACCCTAGTGATGGTTGTGCATGAAAACCAAAGTAGAACAGCAGTTTATGAAATACTCAGACCAGCCCATCTGGCACCAACAACCACGGCACGATCAAATTCACTTAAATCACCTTTCTTCCCCATTCTGTTGCTCGGTTTGAACTGCAGCAGATTGTCTTGACCATGTCTACATGCCTAAATACATTAAGTTGCTGCCATGTGATTGGCTGATTAGAAATTTGCGTTAACATGCAATTGGACAGATGTACCTAATAAAATGGCCGGTGAGTGTATGTTAACTAATGAAACCTTATTGTAAAGTAGGACTGACTTTTTTTATTATTATTATTATTATTATTATTTTTAATTAAGATTGATGTATTGCATTCTGGGATTGACTACTTTGTCATATTACATGACTTTTAAAAAATGTTATTATATGGCCACCAATACTGTGCGGTCTTTGTGTTGAGCACGCAACTATAATGCCTTTAAATGATGCAAACACGAAACTTAGATTTAGAACAGTCTGTCATTTTCAGCTTTGGGATGCCAAAGAGAACCATTTAAAATTATGTAACGTAAATCCTGCAACAACTGATCCTGTCTTTCTAAATCTTTTTTTTTTTATATCCCAAAATTCAGTTGAAGGGTTTTAAGGGCAGAGTAAAAAGATTTTGCATCCATTAACCCAAACCCAGCATTAACAAATTACATCTGAATAATAATCTTAGTTATCGATAAGTCTGCAAAAGGGCTGCACAGTGGTATAGTGGTTAGCACTGTCGCCTCACAGCAAGAAGGTTGCTGGTTTGAGTCCCGGCTGGGCCAGTTGGCATTTCTGTGTGGAGTTTACATGTTCTCTCTGTGTTCGTGTGGATTTCCTCCGTGTGCTCAGGTTTCCCCCACAGTCCAAGGACATGCAGTATAGGTGAATTGGATGAACTAAATTGCCCGTAGTGTTTGAATACGACAGTGTATGGGTGTTTCCCAATACTGAGTTGCAGATGGAAAAGCATCCACTACATAAAACAAATGCTGGAATAGTTAGCGGGTCATTCCACTGTGGCCACCCCTGATAAATAAGGGACTGCACTAGTCTGCATAAGTGTAACACAGATGATAAGTCAAACGCCGCATTTTTCAAAGCTTACCTTCCCATAGGAGCCCTGACCCAGCACTTTGAGCAGCTCGAACTGTGACGGGTCTGCCTTCTCAAAGCCCTCTTTCACATGATGGCTGATATCGAACTCCTTTAAGATGCTGTCATCCTGCAAAGGCAACAGATGGCACGGCTTAGAGGGTAATAAACAAACGCTTTTGCCATAAAGCCGTGTGTTTAAGCATATTTGGCAACGTGATGCCAGCTGGTATCATCAATAACTGTAGTAAACAAGTCAAGGAAATAGAATCAGATGGTGTGATCACGTTGCCATATCCACATACTAGGCACTTTTAATTCACACAGAATAAATGACATATACAAACATGGATCACTCAGGGGCGTCGATAGACCCCATTTACTGGGGCACGTGCCCCAGTATAAATCGCCAGTGCCCCAGTAAATGTCTTTGAGATTCGACTTACTTTATATGCAAGTGTATTTATTAAGAGTGGTAATCCCAGAATAAAGACGTTATTCTCTATGTGCAACCAAACCAACTTTGATGAATGCAATGCAGTTTAATCAAAGAACAAACTGAGCCTGTGCGCAGAAAAAACATACCCGTCGGTCCGGTTGTGAACATGCACGGCGAAAAAATAGCCACGCTGCTCATGCGTTGTAAAACAGGCACGCAGTGAGTTTTGCAAATCGACGAAACAAAGTTTAAATAATATGATGGTGATCTTATTTATACTGCATGGCTCCTGATAGTTTTTTTTTGGTATGATGCAGAAAGGAGGGATGAAGTCAGGGAGGTTAGACTTAATAAACCTAATTCTCAGCCTTGAGTCGGATCTAAGACCACACACAACAGATAATTCTATAAAACATCTTTTTTTGTATTCTATTGAATTGTCTATAGAATTTCATTCTTATAAAATTAATATTCATGCAAAAGACTTCCTAAATTATCTTAGCATCCTCCAGTTGTGTCTTTAGATTGTTTTCCAGTTACATTTAGGATTCATTTCTGTTATGTATTTCGAATAATAATTGGATAACAACAATAGTACTGCTATTTATTTATAATTATATATATATTTTATTTATTTATTTTGGAGGGGGTGCTGTGCCCCAGTAGAGCTTTATGTCTAGCAACGCCCCTGGGATCACTAATACATATTTACGAATTACAGGTCGTTGCAAATACAGAACTGAAAGAAAACAGGTCATTTAAAAAATGTCCTTAGTCCTTCATTATTTGCTATATGGAGGCATAATCAGTTGCTCATTGTGCCAATCAGAAATTTTTACAAACCATAAACAACGAATTGGTATATTCATTTAGCGGCAGATGTTAAGGATCCGCTGATGGCAGGTCTTGTCTTATGTTGTTAAAGGAAGACATTTTGCTTTGTTTGGTTTTGTCTGCTTGGGCTGATTGCTCAACTGATTTTGATTTGGCCTGGATATTGCCAACGCCTCTGCTCTACCCTTTTAAATGTCATCCATCAATAAGTAAGAATAAACATCAACAAGAACAATCATAGTAAAAACATTCCCATGTAAATTTAACAGTAGAACAACAAAGGCAGTTGTTTTGGCCATTTTATTTTTACTTTTGAAATTGAATATCCTCATATAACTATAACTGGAGGTTTAAATATCAGTTAATAGCTGTTTGCAATACTATGTATTTTTTTGGGGTCTGGCTAATGCCATTGAGTGAATGCTTTAAGCATGTTGTACATGTTCAACAAACATTTTTGCTTTAAATCATGTAAATCGCAGCATCAGCGCATTCGAAATAACAGTTTGTTTGCAAAAGCCGCTAAACGGCACTTGCCTTTGACACCAAGAACCAATCAGAAGACGCGAATTGAATCAAATGTTTTCAATGTAACGTTGCGCTAATACGCCGAGTTTTATTTCGCTTCTGACTTAAATTTTAAAAGATGGAGTTCAAAAGAACTGCATGAGCCTGTCCCACTGGCAGTGAATGGCAAATGAAAACGTCCCATACTTCAAGACTCTAAAGCCTCGTTTCTACTTCTGTGTCAAGTGATCGGCGTGACCCGGCTGTTACTCTGCAATAACACTTCCAAAACGCTAGTTGGCAGTGAGGTGTTTATGTTCCTCTGGGTCAAGTTTCTTCGCTGGTGTTTTGTTTTTTCTGAACGCTTCCTTTATGTACAAGTGGTTCAAACTCGCTCATTTTGAGGCGGGAACCGGCTGACGTGCAACAACTTTAGTCATTGCGATCTGTAGTTACATTTTTTGAGAGGTGCACATCAGCGACGCCGACAGCCACAGCGAGTGCTATGCGTCCACGTGTAGGCTACGCCATAGCATACGCGTGCGCTTGACGCAGAAGTATAAATCAGCCTTAAGAGTGTTCACTATAAGAAAAAGAAAACACACTGTACAGTCAGAAGCATGCATTCATAACATTTTTTTTTCGCAGTGCCACTACTTCAAGTTAAGATGATGTTCTTTAATCCCACATTGATGCCATGGGGATAAACAAGAGACGAAAAGAGACCAAGACCTTGAGTATGGTGAGGATAAATGAATGACAGCTTCTAAAAGTGTCTAAGACACATCCTATTTTTTGCCCAGTAGGCCTAAATTGTGTTTTATTTTACAACATATTACTTTTACATCTGATAAGCTTTTTATATTAATGGACAATACACAGATATTGATGTTTCACAATGTTTTTACACAACATTAGGCTATTTGAATCAAGCTTAGTTTACAATGTTTGCAATGTTTACATTGTTTTACTTACAGTTGAAGTTAGAATTATTAGCCCCCCTGTTTATCCCCCCCCCCCCCAATTTCTGTTTAATTGGGAGAAGATTTTTTTCAACATATTTCTCAACATAATAGTTTTAATAACTCATCTCTAATAACTGATTTATTTTATCTTTGCCATGATGACAGTAAATAATATTTTACTAGATATTTTTCAGAACACTTCTATACAGCTTAAAGTGACATTTAAAGGCTTAACTAGGTTAATTAGGTTATCTAGGGGGGTTAGGATAATTAGGAAAGTTATTGTATAATGATGGTTTGTTCTGTAGAAACTCGAAAAAATATATAGCTTAAAGGGGCTAATAATACTGACCTTAAAATGGTTCATAAACTACTTTTATTCTAGCTGAAATAAAACAAATAAGACTTTCTCCAAAAGAAAAAATATTATCAGACATACTGTGAAAATGTCCTTGCTCTGTTAAACATCATTTGGGAAATATTTATGAAAGAAAAAAAATTCAAAGGGGGCTAATAATTCTGACTTTAACTGTACATTCAATCAAAATCTCAAATATCAGAAATGACAACTTATTGTTAAGATTTAATTAATGTCAGTTTTAGTGTTATTGATTAATGCACTTGACAGATTTCATTCATTCATTTTCCTTCTGCTAAGTCCCTAGTTTATCAGGGGTTACCACAGCGGAATGAACCGCCACTTACTTGACAGATTTATGTATTTTTAATTTTAGGTGGTCTCTGTAATGTGCTTTATGTTTGATAAAATAATTTCTAATTGCATCTTTAGTGATTTTTCACCTAATTACACTGTCCTGTCCCAATAGGTGAATTTAGAGGTTTTTGCAAAAAAAGCACAAGTGGATTTAGCTGGTTTTGATGCAAAAGAAAATCTACCTTGTTAAAAACCAAAGAATTGTCTAAAGAAAGAAAAAAAAGGTAAACAGAAATGGTTTCTTTTAAGATTAAGCTATGTGAATAAAGGCTTTTTAAATTTTCCACAATTTCCGAGTGCCTTGGACTAATTTCTGTTGATGTTTTGATGAATCCCTTACCCAAAGAGCGCCGACCAAATATTTGAGTTACCCCTAAGTGCTTTTTGTTTGTTTTTCTAAAGAAAAAAAAGGTATTTTATTTACCAGATAATAAGCTTTTCATTACCTATACAATGAAACTACTAAACCTAATTATAGGAGCCTGATAGAAAATGCTCATTACAAAAAAGGTCTGAATTTGGAGGGTTTTGCATCTGAGCTCTTCATATTGAATTATCATCAGAATGTAACTGAAAATTGCAGAAATGTTATATTTATTTCAAGAGGATGTCTTGCAGCTCATGCAGTTAACACTAACCAGTGAGGCCAGCGATTAGCATTAGAGTCAGTTGTGTTACAAAGGCAGTCATCTAGCAATAATGACCCACAGACTCTCTCTGCACGGCCATGTTCCCCTAAAGTGAAAGTGGGCACCTGCAGAGGGGACAGTCTGGACTGCCACACTGCAGAAATGTGCCTGTGAACTCAAATGCTGACCACAGCTGAATAACACACCCCTTGCAGGGACTGACACAGCTCAGTACTTTTAAACCGGCTTATGTCAGGCTAGGGAAAATAATAAATTAATGTGCAGCTGGATTACATAACCAAAGTCCAGCCCGGTCCACTCCCGTGACGTGATGATGGGTACACTGAGGATAAAACAATCTTCAACCCCAGCACACACCACACAGGAGCCTGATTAACTATTCTGACAGCTCCTGTTGAGCTGTGTGTATTAAAGCCAAGAAAAAGAGTGCATCACAACTCAGGATTATCACCAGGCTATGATGATGATTAATCTAAATAGGGCTGCAAAATACAGTTGAATTTGTTATTCATTTTTCAAAAATTTCCTAAATGATGTCTAACAGAGCAAGGGAATTTTCACAGTATTTCCTATAATATTTTTCCTTCTGGTGAAAGTCTGAAATAAAAGCAATTTTTATAAAAAAAAAAACATTTTAAGGTCAATATTATTAAATCCTTTAGGCTATATATATTTTTTCGATTGTCTACAGAACAAACCATTGTTATACAATGATTTGCCTAGCCATTGTTATACCCAACCCAGGCTCATTCTGAAAACGTAGTTCCATGGACGTTTCTGGAGACCGTGAAATACGTGCCGCGAGGTACGTATTTTTGCAGTTTTTGTTTTCGCGAGTGCGCAAGAGGTCGCTGTGCGTGCTTTTTCACATCTCGTACTTCTCTTGCGAGTGCCTTTCGCGCCTGCGCTGTTCTCATGTAAAACCCGGCAGAGGCCACTGTCGAACGACCGTCCGTCTGTCTGAATGACAGAATGATTGACCGTGCGACCGGCCCTCGGCTGACCCACCATCCTCCTTCTCTAAACCCAACCAATTTTACCAACTGACCCGCCCGCCAACTTACTTCCCTAAACCCAACCAACGATTTACAAAAGCCGTCCAGAAAAAGAAAAGCCCTCATCTGATTTTTTTTTTACCACGTTTTCAGATTTTACCACATTCTCACCCTGCTATGAACTTTATTTTTTGGATTTTGTTTTCTTTCCTGATTTCTAGAACTGCTCTTCCCCGGACTCGAACCCGGTCGTCGTCATCTTCAGCTCCACTCTGCGTCTTGAGTCCGTCGACGTACACGACGAGCTAACCGGAAAAGCTGGTTGCAGCGGGAAAGCCTTCCACACAGAGGTAAGCGGCCGGCTGGGTAAGCGCCAAAAGGAACAGCGTCACACCACCCCATAGCGTTCGCTTAAAAAACGAAACGCAGCCATACGTACCTCTGGCTACATAATTCGCGGTCTCCAGAAACGTCCACGGGATTACGTTTTTTTAATGAGCCTGGGTTGGTTATACCCTAACTTGCCTAGTTAACCTAATTAACCTAGTTAAAGGTGCAGTAGGTGATCTGCCAAAATGCTAACCGGTTAGCATAATATCTTTGAAACACAGTCCCTCCCCTGCTGTCCAAAGCTTTGCCTCCTGAAATCATGAACGCACACCTTAAAAATGACAGTAGACAACCCACTAGCTCATGTCGTTCGCCAGTTAAAAATTACTTTATAATACTAAAATTCAGAACAAAAAACTATTTTATCTAGCACATTTTTAGTTGTGTAGCAAGCAAAACTTGTCATAATGTGCAATATTTCATACATGCAAGTATTGCTGGTCTCACTCTCTCATGTGCTTTGTCCTAAAGCAACTACTGTATGCTTAGTGGTTGGCCGAAGGTGTGCAGGAATTACACTTATTACTACTAAGTCATGCTTACAATCTATTTCAGACCGAATATTCAAAGTAACATAGTAAAGAATATAGGTTACAGGTTTTCACTGTACAAAAATAAACCAATGTGAATTTAAAACAAACTTCATGGCAGTAAAGCAGGCTAGGCGGAATAGCGCTATTTACTTCTGTTTTGTTGTTAAACTAAATAAAAATCTACATTATTGATGCTGTAAAAGGTACTTTATGAAATTAAAAATAGTTATATCAATCTTTCGCCTGAAGATTGCAGTGGCTGACCAACACTACTGTGCTTATAACCTATTCGCAAAACAACACAATCTACATACCGTAAGCTCTGCGTGACTAAAAGAGTTTTAAAATAACATTACCTGTCTAAAAGAAATATTTTAGCCATAGTGTCATCCAGCGTGCAAAAGTAACTCCAATATTGATTCAGGATTTGAAAAAGTTTTGATTCAGCATTTGTTTTTACCGCGGTGACTGTCTCGTGTGCGCGTTCATGCAAACAGCGGATCTGCGTAAACAGAGGTGCGCAGTTGTACAAATTTACATTTGTTGACAGACAGTTCGGACTACTTATCAGAATTATGGGAATTGTCAGTCCGACAAATTTTAATTGGCTGAACATTTTCTTTAGTTTTAGGCCTAACCCAGAATATAAAAATACATACAAATATATTTATATCATTTACTTTAATGATTACTATTGGAATTTAAAGAGACTTTTAACCAGCACAACAAACAAGGTTTCTGAAGACAATCGCCTACTGCACTTTAAATTAGACTTTAAGTTGAATACTAGTATCTTGAAAAAATTCTAGTAAAATATTATGTTCTGTCATCATAAGCAAAGATAAAAGAAATCAGTTATTAGAAATTAGTTACTAAAACTATTATGTTTAGAAATGTGCTGAAAAAATCTGTCTGTTAAACAAAGAATTGGGGGAAAATATACAGGGGGCTAATACCTGCAGAAAGGATTTTTCTTCATTCATTAATTTTTCTTTGGCTTAGCCCCTTATTTATCAGGTGTCGTCACAGCGGAATGAACCGCCTACTGTTCCGACATATGATTTATGCAGCGGATGCCCTTCCAGCTGCAACCCAGTAATGGAAAACACCCATACTCTCTCACATTCACACACACACTCAGACACTACAGCCAATTTAGTTCATACAATTCACCTACAGTGTACCGTATGTCTTTGGACTGTGGGGGAAAGCAGAGCACCCGGACGAAACCCACACAAACACAAGGAGAACATGCAAGCTCCACATAGAAATGCCAACTGGCCCAGCTGGGACTCAAACCAGCAACCTTCTTGCTGTGAGGCGACAGTGCTAACCACTAAGCCACAGTGCCACCCTGCATATTTATAGTATATTTATTACAATTAGATAAATGTTTTTAAACATAAATAAATCTGCACATGCTATTCTTTGTGCTGCTCTTTTTATATATATTTTGGAATTAAAAGAAAAATCTAAATGCTTTCAGACTTGGAACAAGTAGAGGGAATGAATAACTATGCCTTTAAAACAGTAACGACTTTAAAGTGGAGATGTCATGGTTAAGCGTGATATGTTCCTATTTTCGAGTTAATATTTATGCTGAATAAAAAATGGTAGCTAAATATGTCAAAACTGTAGCTATATAATACAAGTAAACTATAAAACAAAATGCAGTACAAAATAAAGTATTCAAAATAAGGTAAGACACATGTAAAAAATATATGATATGTAAAAACAAAACCCTATTCTATTCTATATTACACTATACTATACTATACTGTACTACACTATATATATATATATATATATATATATATATACAGCTGAAGTCAGAATTATTAGCCCCCCTTTGAAATTTTTTCTTTTTAAAATATTTCCCAAATACTATATATAATACTATATTAAAATAAAAATAAAGTTCTATATTAATACATTCCATTTTAATGGATTTTAGAGTGTTGGCTCACAAAAAAATAAATCCAAATCATAAACATCTTATTTCCCCTCTTAACCGAGGGTGCCACGGTAGAATTTAAAGCCTGTGTTCTTGTTAACAGCATTATTGTAAAAAGCGCATGTATAAAAGAAAGACTGCTCTTAGCCTTAAACTCACAACAATCTTAACAGCTACCATCAATTTAATTTAAGTGCAAGGAAATGGTCTACAAAACGGTTATGACTTCGTCACCGTTAAAGAAAGAGAAAAAATCCACCTGTAAACAAACCAATCATGCTCTTCAATTTAGTTTTCAATTTTGGACTTAGAGAAAGATTTTTCCTTTGATTGCGGAAAAGCGGTGCCACTGCAATCATACGCAGATACATCAAGATTCATTACATTCTGTTCACCTAACTGTGCTTTAATGCAAACACTTGGGGTGAATTTAAGTGCCGTTTATGATAAGTCTCTTCCAAATGGAAGGCAGCATAATTATAGCCCTCTAAAATGAACATGTATAGAAGAATCAGATTTACTGCATCCAAAATTCAATATAACTTGAGAGAGTATTTCATTTTATTTGCTGGTTCGAATCCCAGCTGGACCAGTTGGCATTTCTGTGTGGAGTGTGTATGTTCTCCATGTGTTTGCATGGGTTTCCTCCGGGTAATGTGTTATTATTATTATTATTATTATTAATTATTATTATCATTATTATATTATTATTATTATTATTATTATTATCATTTATCAAGCACCTTAACCATTTTTTATTACAAATTTACATTGAAAACTACAAATTTCACCAAAAGATGACAAGTTTTCACTCTTGTTAACACTGAAGTACTGAAGAAAAAAAGGGGCTTCTGCCTGCCATAAATTTCAACTCATCCCCCTTGCCTCTTTTTTTTTTTTACTAATCCCGTAGCTATATAAACTGATGAATTTGTGATTGCCTCAGTCACCTTTAAATTGTACATTTCATAACGCCTCCACACTTCAGCTCCACTCCTCTCCGTCTGACTGATTTTTATAATATTTACATCTCAAGTTACAAGGAGCAATCTGACTCCTATATATTACAGTTTGCACTGCCTTCAACCCTGCTAACGTTATTTTCATTTAAAAATGTAACTTGCATGTGGCAATAATAACCATACAGTCATGCACAAAGATAATTAAAAACATTGATGGACAGCACTCGGTACATTCACTCACTGTAACTGCATATCAGGGTGACTGGCAGAGATAGATATTTTTATTAAATATTGAACAACATTAAGAAATACATTAAGGGATAATATCTATCTCCGAAATGAAACAAAAAATACTTTCGCCAGAAGAAAAAATATTATCAGACATACTGTGAAAATTTCCTTGCTCTGTTAAACATAATTTGGGAAATATTTAAAAAATAAAAAATTAATCAAAGGGGGGCTTATAATTCTGACTTCAACTGTATGTGTATATATTATAGGTGGGCATAGACAATTTTTTTTTTAATCTAGATTAATCTAGATTAATTTCGAAATTAATCTAGATTAATCTAGAATAAAATGGCTCAAGTTTTGACCTTAAAATGTTTTTAAAAAAATTAAAAACTGCTTTTATTCTAGCCAAAATAAAACAAATAAGACTTTAACCAGAAGAAAAAATATTATCAGACATACTGTGAAAATTTCCTTGCTCTGTTAAACATAATTTGGGAAATATTTTAAAAAGAAAAAAAAAAATCAAAGGGGGGCTACTAATTCTGACTTTAACTGTATATTGCAGCATATAAATTGATATTTCCGCACAGTCCTGAATATGTTTTATATGTTTAGTCCTGGATATGTTTTATATGTTAATTAAATGAACTACATTTCACTTTAAAATTGCTTAAACTTTTAAATGTACTTTATTATTTAATTTTTTAACATTAAAATTACAACATCTCCAGTACTTCTTTCCATGTACAGGTTTGACAAGATAAATTCTGGTGTGTGTGTGTGTGTGTGCTGTAGTAATTCCTTGCTGTGTGACAAGCACATGTGTCACAATATAATCTATACTAGTATCTTTGCAAATCTGACACGTGACGACTTGGAAACCATTACATAACCTGATATGGATACAGATCCGTTAGATCCCCGCATCAAAATAAATGGCTGGACTTCAGCTTAGTTCTGACTTCAGCTCTTGCATAAGTAGATTAGCCATATGATGAGTTCTTAATAAACTTATCATGCATCAAATTATAGATGAATCTGCACCTAAACCTGAGTTTTCTGTAGACTGATGAGAGCAGAACTAAACGGTTGTTCTTTAAAAATAAGCAATACAATCTTACTAGTGAGAATCGTACAATACATTGGGGGAAATAATTATTGAACACATCATCATTTTTTGCCAGAAAACATAATTTTAAAGGTGCTGTTGACTTGAAATTTTCAGCAGAAACAAACTTTGATCACAACCAAAGTTATATAAATACAAAAGAAAACAAATCTAATTTAATTTACTAATTAAGTTATGTGTAATAAAACGAAATTACACAGGAAAAGGGTATTGAACACATGAAGAAAGTGAGTTGTAGAAAAGCAGTGATACCCAGACAGCAGCTGAAATCTGTCAGTAGATATTGAGCAACCATCTGCCCTTTGTCATTGTAAATTAATATTTGCTGCTTCAGTCCAACATCTACATTATCAGGATGATGAAGATGAAGCCAGAGTGGATATTTCAGCAAGACAATGATCCAAAACACAGTCAAGGAAATTCTCAAAAGCTTTCAGAGAAAGAAAACCTGCTTGTAGAATGGCCCAACCAACCACCTGACTTGAATCCGATAGAAAATACAAAATAAAGTTTTGCAGATTTGATGGACGAGACCCAGAGAACATCAATATTTTTATACTTTGTTGGAGTCTCTTTTAAGCTGCCATCACCAAAAAAAGTCTTTTATATAAAGTATTAAATACATTTCAATGGATTAGTACTTTCTTGTGTCATTCCGTTGTTATTACACATAACAATTTTTCCATACGTTTTTGTTCTGCTATATTTTGTTTAAATGTTTGTATTGTTTGGGTTTTTACCAAAATCTGATTCAATACCATGTCAACAGCTCCTTTAGAATATTATTCCCAGGAAAAAAAACATTACGTGTTGAATATTCTTGCCCCCACTGTATACACTCTAAAGCCACTTTAGTAGGTACACCTGTCCAACTGCTCGTTAACGCAAATTTCTAATCAGCCAATCACATGACAACAACTCAATGTATTTAGTTATGTAGACATGGTCAAGATGATCTGCTGCAGTTCAAACCGAGCATCAGAATGGGAAGGAAGGTGAATTAAGTGACTTTATGTGGCTGGTCTGAGTATTTCGGAAACTGCTGATCTACTGGGGTTTACAGAGAATGGTTAGAAAAAGAGAAAATATCCAGTAAGCGGAAGTTCTGTGGGTGCAAATGTCTTGTTGATGCCAGAGGTCAGAGCATAATAGCATCTCTAAATGCGCAACACGTCCAACCTTGAGGCGGATGGGCTACAGCAGCAGAAGACCACAAAGGGTGCCACTCCTGTCAGCTAAGAACAGGAAACTGAGGCTACAATTCACACAGGCTCACCAAAATTAGACAGTAGGCGATTGGAGAAAAGTTGCCTGGTCTGATGAGTCGATTTCTACTGTGACATTCGGATAGTCTGGTCAGAATCTGGCATCAACAACATGCATGGATCCATTCTACCTTGTATCAACGGCTGGTGGAGGTGTAATGGTGTGGGGGATATTTTCTTGGCACACTTTGGGCCCATTAGCACCAATTGAGCATCGTATCAACGCCACAGCCTACCTGAGTATTGCTACTGACCATGTCCATCCTTATATGACCACAGTGTACCCACCTTCTGATGGCTACTTCCTGCAGGATAGTATGCCATGTCATAAAGCGCAAATCATCTCAGACTGCTTTCTTGAACATGACAATGACTTCACTGTACACAAATGGCCTCCACAGTCACCAGGTCTCAATCCAATAGAGCACCTTTGGGATGTGGTGGAATAGGAGCTTCACATCATGGACATCATGGATCATGGACAAGTCTGCAGCAACTTTGTGATGTTATCATGTCAATATGGACCAAAATCTCTGAGGAATATTTCCAGTACCTTGTTGAATCTATGCCACAAAGGATTTAGGCAGTTCTGAAGGCAAAAGGGGGTCCAACCAGGTAATAGTACGGTGTACCTAATAAAGTGGCCGGTAAGTGTATATAACTTTATATACATGATTTATATACACTTTATGATATATATATATATTACTTTAGAAACACTATGAAATACATTTCATATCTTCTAAATGTGAAACGAACACACTCACACACACTAGTCGTATACAGCTACTTCCATTTTTTTTTACCACTGAATTCCTCAGTTCAATCCACATTTTATAATAGCGTACTGTGTCTGTCACAAGCTCCAGTGATCTAATCCTTGCGGATCACTGTAGAACTACACACACACCACATTTAAGAACTGCATGTCCCAGCATGCACCTCGCACACACCCATTCCTGCTTTCGGCTGATTGCAACATACAGCTAAAGCTATTCATGGACTGATTCAAGCACTATACAAACAGCACATACACACACATCTGGGCTGAGTCTTGTTTATCTGTTTAGTGAACTTTACGATGCGTTTCCCTTGTCTTGTCTTGCCTTGTCTTGTCTGACCCTTGCTTTGTCTGTTTACATTGCTCACCACCAGGACTGACCATTCACCTGTTCTTCGACCACGACTCTGGATTCTATGTATGCATCTGTTTGACCCTGTTGCCTGCCTGACCATTCTTGTAATAAACCTGCATATGGATCCTCAGCTCAGTTGTCAGCGTCCATCACAAAACATTCTACATAAGAAATGGTTAGTGTTTTTTAAAATATATATTAACTCGAATGAAAGAAAAAATAAGTTATTTTCTTTTATAAATAATGCTCTAGAGGTAGTTTTCTCTCTCACATGTTGTTCTAAACCTGTAACCCTTCTTATTTCTTATTCTCTGCTTCAAACTCTCAGTCAGTCTGTGCTCTCTGTGGATACTAATTCACTGAAATTGAAGGTTTGATAAATTGTTTTGATGTTTTTGAAGCCGAAATAGTCTGATGGAAACCGCAGGAGGCACAACTGTAACTGAACCAGTTCCTGATTACTGAAGATTCTCTCAGGTGTCTCCTGGCATGAAATAAAATAACTAATCATGGCATAAACGCCTGTCTCCTGCAGATTTAGAAAAAAAAAAAAAACCTTCCTCAAGGACTCATGGGCTGAAAGCTGTTTTTATGGATGAAGACTAAATACGAGAGCAGGTTGCTGGACTGCTTTTAAGTTGAGCCTCTTTTAGTTGTACATAAAGACATTCAAGCATAAAAGTATGCGTACTGATATCTTAAAGGTACATTTTACAACCTAGATATTTCAAAAGTTATTCTCATCATTCATTCATTTATTTTCTTGTCGGCTTAGTCCTTTTATTAATCCGGGGTCGCCACAGCGGAATGAACCGCCAACTTATCCAGCACGTTTTTACACAGCGGATGCCCTTCCAGCTGCAACCCATCTCTGGGAAACATACACACACACACACACACACACATACACTACGGACAATTTAGCCTTCCCAATTCACCTGTACCGCATGTCTTTGGACTGTGGGGGAAACTGGAGCACCCGGAGGAAACCCACGCTAATGCAGAGAGAACATGCAAACTCCACACAGAAACGCCAACTGACCCAGCCGAGGCTCGAACCAGCGACCTTCTTGCTGTGAGGCGACAGCACTACCTACTGCGCCACTGCGTTGCCAAAAGCTATTCTAATTTATATAAACTTTATATATCTATATAAAGTTATTATTTTTATTTATTTATTTATTTATTTATTTATTCATTAATTTTCTTATTGGCTTAATCCCTTTATTAATCTGGGGTCGCCACAGCGGAATGAACCACCAACTTATCCAGCATATGTTTTACACAGCGCATGCCCTTCCAGATACAACCCATCACTGGGAAACATCCATACACACTAATTCACACACTCTCAGAAATAAAGGTACAGCAGCTGTCACTGGGGCAGTACCTTTTCAAAAGATACATATTTGTGCATTTTAGTGCCCAGATGTGCCTAAAAAGTACCTTTGAGGTACCATTATGGACCCTTCAGGGTCAACTATGTATCTTTAGAAAAGGGACTGCCCCAGTGACAGCTCCTGTACTTTTTTCTGAGAGTGTACTAGCAATTTAGCTTACCTAATTCACCTACTGTATAGCACGTTTTTGAACTCAGGAAACCGGAGCACCCGGAGGAAACCCACGCCAACACGGGGAGAACATGCAGACTGACCCAGCCTGGGCTGGAACCAGCGACCTTCTTGCTGTGAGGCTACCCACTGCGCCACCGTGATGCCCCATATTTATTTATTTTTATTTTAAATTGTTTTTACTAAAACTATTATTTACTGTGTTTACTATGTTTATATAAACATATATGTATGTTCTTTTTAATGTAAACTGTATAAATGCTTTGGCAGTACATTTGTAATGCTAATAAACCAATTATTGAATTGGTATTTAAATGATATTTAAATGAAGGTCATTCTGCTCACCAATGCTGCATTTATTTGATCAAAAATACATTAAAAACTGTTAAGTTGTGAAATATTATTTCGATATTAAGCAATTTATTTTTGATTGCATGTAGTCTCAAATTAATTTTTTTTCTGATTCAAAGCTGAATTTTCATCATCTTCACTCTCAGAAAAAAAAAATAAACAAAACAAAACTAAACAAGCAAAAAAAGAAACTACAAACTCTGTTTACTGGGTCAGTACCTAGATATTAAATGTTTATATATATATATATATATATATATATATATATATATATATATATATATATATATATATATATATATATATATATATATATATATATATACAGGTTCTTAAAGGTACATAATAATACCTAAAAAATAAAAATGTGGTACAAAGTGTACTAATGAGTACTAATGTCCACCTGTGTGGTACAAACTACCTTTTGAAAAGATACAGATTTTGCACCTTTAATTCTGAGTGTGTTCAGTGTCACATGATCCATCAGAAATCATGATTGTATGATGATTTGCTGTTCTGTTATGATCAGTTATTAGTTATTGGAACAAAATCACTTGTAATGATTCTTACAATTCTCAGTGCAGAAATGTTTTTTCTTGCTTCATAGTATTTCTTTTAGAATAAAATATATAAAAAAGAATGATCAAAATAATAGCTTTCATTTACAATTTTTTTTACATGATAAAAGTATTTACTCTTTCATTCTTGAACAATTTATTGAGATGAATAAGAGTAAATTCATTTTTAACAGTACTTTTAAATTACACAGTTTACATTTTAACAACAACAACAACAATAATATTAATAAATAGGGGTGGTGCTGTGGAGCAGTGGGTAGCGCTGTCGCCTCACAGCAAGAAGGTTGCTGTTTCGAGCTCTGGCTGGGTCAGTTGGCAAATATTTCTTGAGCAGATCATGATAGTACAATATTTAAAGGATTATATGCACTGAAGACTAATCATACTTAAAAGTACATTTTAAACCCCAAGAATTATTACAATTTTTAACAACATTCAATGAAATAACAGTTATTTAATAGTTTTTAATACAGTTTTTACTGTATTTTATATTAAATAAATGTAGCATTTATAAGCAGAATAAGCTTATTATATTAGCATTAAAAATCGTACTGATTCCAAACTTTTGACTGGCAGTATACTGTATATAAAGCTGATACACATGAACACACATGTTGGTATTGTTGGTTTGCGAGGACCCTCCATATCGCATATTGTGCTTTATACAGTTGTAAAAACTTATCATATGACCCTACTCCTAAATTCAACATAGGCTCATTCTGAAAATGTAGCCCTATACACATTTCTGGAGATCGTGAATTATGTAGCCAGAGGTATGTATGGCTGCATTTTGTCTTTAAAACAAACGCTACAAGGTGGTATGAGAAATGTGAGATCTCAAAAATTATAAACAGCGGCCTCTGGTGGATTCACGAAAACAAAAACTGTAAAAAAACGTAGCTACTGGGAAGTATTTGGCACTCTCCAGAAATGTATATAGGGCTACATTTTCAAAATGAGCCTGGGTTGCCTAAATTCAACCCCTCACAGCAGGGATCACCAAACTTGTTCCTGGAGGGCCGGTGTCCTACAGATTTTATCTCTAACCCTAATCAAACACACCCGAACAAGGTAATCAAGGTCTTACTAGGTATACAAGTTGGAGCTAAACCATGCAGGGACACCGGCCCTCCTGGGCAGAGATTGGTGATCCCTGCCTTACAGGAAACCTGTGGCAAAATTTGAATGTGATAAGACCGCATTATGATTTTTTAAGGGTTTTGAATTACAAGGACACAAGGCATGTCCTCATAAATCAATAAAGTACAACTAGGTCATACCCATGTGATTATACAAACGTATGTCCTTGCAAACCACCAAAACCAGCACACACACACATACACACACACACACACAAATATATGAGTATATTTTTTTTCCTCATCTGATGTATATATGGCATCATACCAACCAAACACTAGAATTATATTAATAAAGTGAGCTCATTCATAAATCAAAAACCACTACACTAAAAACCAACTGGACTTTCGATATCTCACATTTTGATGAGTCACATTGGTAGTTGTTTATAATGACATCACACAGACAGACATCCTTTCTCCTCGCAGCGTGCAATGTTGATTACAGATCTCACATTTAATTAAACCTGTCTGCTTATCATTTTACCTCCACATGATTGCTTTTGTCAAACCTGATGACTTCAAAGCTGTAATCTTAGTGATGCTGGGCCTGTGCTAGCACTAACTAAATTACTCTAGCCATTTCATTTCCCGGCCTGTGTTATATGCTGACTACGCCTATATCACTAGAGTTGAAATAATATGAGCTCTCCCAGTCTTTATCTGCAGTAAAGGTTACCAAGACCTTCTCAAAACTCAAAATAATGTTAAAAAAAACTGCCATTTCAAAGCTTTGGTTACTACATATTACATATCACAAAAAAAAAAAATTGTACAGTGTACTCTGTAAAAAATAAAAATACATATATATATATATATATATATATATATATATATATATATATATATATATATATATATATATTTTTTTTTTTTTTTTTTTTTTTTAACAGCTTTACTGTGTATATAGCCTATTTACATAAACACACATGTTTATGAGGACCCTCAGCAGCGCATAATGTATTTTATACAGTAAAAAAACACAAAAAAAAAACTGGCATTTCAGAGCTGTGGTCAGGGGCGTCTCTAGACCCAATTTACTGGGGCACGTGCCCCAGTAAAAATCTCCAGTGCCCCATTAAATGCATTGAGATATGATTTACTTCATATGCAAGTGTATTTATTAAGAGTGGTAATTCCGAAATAAAGACGGTTATTCTCTATTTGCAACCGAACCAACGCTGGTGAAAGCAATGTAATCAAAAAGCAAACTGATGCATCTCCATTGTTTTCCAGTTACATTTAACTGGAAAGATGATTTTAAGATGATTTATAAGAATAATTGTATAATAATAAGAATACTTTTATTTATAATAAATATAATTTATATATATATATATATATATATATATATATATATATATATATATATATATATATATACTTTTTTAAATTATTATTATTAAATTGAAAGGGGGGGGGGGAATTGGGGGAGGAGGTACGTGCCCCAGTAGAGCTTTATGTCTAGCAACGCCCCTGGCTGTGGTTATTACAATTCACAAAAATTGTAAACAGTGTACACTGTAAAAATAATCTATTAATTAACAGTTTTCCTATTATGGGAACCTGATCTCTGCTCTGTCGATTTTTAATGTTTAAAATTCAACAGTTTGACAGTGACTTTTATTGACATTTTAGTAGTTTAAAATAATTTAATGTATAAGAAATAATATATAGAGAAATAAGTCAGTAAAATAAAAGAAATTGTACTGGCAGCTTATTACAAGGTTTTTGTAGTGTAATATCAACCCAGGCTCATTGTGAAAATGTAGCCCTATAAACAACGTAGGTCCTAGTATGCTAAAGTTTTTTTTGCAGTTTTTGTTTTCGTGAAACCACCAGAGGCTGCTGTGTACGCTTTTTGAGATGTCAAATTTCTCTCGTGAGTGCCATTCGCTCCTGCTCTTCTTGCGTAAATCCACCAGAGGCCGCTGTCGACTGACTGACCGACTGAATGACTGACCGACCGACCGACTGATATACCCACCCACCTCCTTCCCTAAACACAACCGATAGTGTTTTAAAAAGCACCGATTGACCCGCCCACCCACTTCCCTCAACCCAACCGATAGTGTTTTCAAAAGCTATCCAGAAAAAGAAAAGCCCTCACTTTAGACTTCTAAACATGTAGAAACTGGACTGATACACACACACACACACACGCACGCACACACACACACACCACACACACACACACACACACACACACACACACACACACACACACACACACACACACACACACACACACACCTTTTAACACACTAATTCTCTGAAATCTAGTTAACCTCACCTAATCCTCAAACATTAAATCATAGACAGGACAACTACATAGGACAACTACAAAAATAGTTGCACTAGATTGCTATTTTTACATTGTAGACAAAGGACTGTCCCGCCGCCCTCAACCAGTGTGTGTGTGGGGGGGGGTTTGCCGCCCTCGCTATTATGCCGCCCTAGGCAGTCGCCTATGTCGCCTCTATGGACGCGCTGGCCCTGTGTCTACCTCAATGAGAAATGTTTACCTGTACAGTATTTATACACTGTAAAACCCAACAGTCAACTTTATCAAATGAGACGAGTTTAGTTAACTCAAAATTGACTGAAAGTTAATTCTACTCATTTGAAAAGAGTTTTGAACTCAGTGTTAAAGGTAATGAGTTAATTAAATACCTCATTACTTCAACTTAAATTGAGTAAGTTTACAGTAGTCATATAGGTTTTTTTGAACTTAAATGCTTTGTAGCAATCGGTTCCCTCAAACAGTTTGAGTTGCCTCAGCTCATTGGGTTTTACAGTAGTCAGTTGGTTTGAGTTCTCTTCATTCATTGGGTTTTACTGTGCTCAAATTGCTTCGTTAGCTCAAATGGATTAAGCTCACAGCACAATACTCATTAGGATTTTTTTTTCAGATGTAAAACACAATATTTATGAGTGTTTTAAGTTGTAAATTGGTCAGATTTGACCCGAATATGACAGGAAGGTAAAATAAATGTTTAATTTCAAGAAATCTGAATAAGTCAAGTGGTTGCATACATTTGAAATTCTGCATTCATGTACATTGTCTGGTTATTTCTGCACATGCAATCAAAGTTAATGTATGCTATTAGACATGAGCAGTTGTGACAACTTCTAGTGGAAAAAATGTTTTGAGGCAACCTTTATTTTTAAGCGTGTGTGCAGATTTGCAGTTTAGAATAAAGACTTTAAAATATTGATCAAAATGAATATTATGAACATGGAAGGTCACGAACTTTGCAGAGTAAAAACTAAGCAGAATACAGTATAGATTTCCAATATTTCAGTTGTGCAATTGAACATACTATGACCTATGATTTAAATAGGCTGAATCTAGATTTTTGTTGGCTTCATGCTGACTCAAAAACAATTTTCCAATAGTGAAAAAACCTACTAAATGTCGAACACCACATGGTTTGTCATAGCCTAAAGGTTTAATACAGATAAACACACTTCAACTCAGTGCGCAGAAATCAGAGACATCAAACAAAAAGTTGGGTCCATTTTATTATCAAATGGACATAAAAACAGGGACACAGATGCTTCACAGAATGCAACTGTTTTGAGAGCTCGGCTGTTAATACTGAGAGACAGGTATGTCAGGTTCGATCACTGTTGCCAGCAGACATTTTGAAGGTTCAGCAAAAACAACACAGGACAGAATGATGAAGAGTGCACAGCTGTTTGAAAACACCAGGACACGGTTATCTCTCTCTCTCTCTCTATCTATCTATCTATCTATCTATCTATCTATCTATCTATCTATCTATCTATCTATCTATCTATCTATCTATCTATCTATCTATTAAATCCAGAGTAAAATATTAATGCTAGGGTTGTCATTTTCATTCATCCATTAATTTTTCTTCTGCTTAATCCCTTTATTTATCAGGGGTTGCCACAGCGGAAACAACAGCCAACTTATCCAACATATGTTTTACACAACGGATACCCTTCCAGCTGCAACCCAGTACTGGGAATACAGACATTTTGTAAAATGTTTTTGATTGAATTTATTCGAATCTGACAGAATATGTGAAATAAAACTCACAATAAAAAATATATATTTTAACAATTATTTTAGTTTTTTTATTACTGTAAAATGTACTTGTGGTGGGAATAGCATGCAATTGATTTCTGAAAACTGTAGGCAATATTTCATTTCATTTACGATTAATATTGTGTAAAAGAGTGATGTCCAAACGAAATTAAACACCATAAAGAGTAAATACAGCATAAACCTTTGTTTCTACAATAGTTTTTTTAAGCGGTGTAAGTTTACAGTAAAAAGTATCCCAAAAGCTACATAAAGAGATTGAATATTATTGAAACATCACATGTACTGAAACTAATTTAAAATGTAAGGAAAGTACTCCCTTTGAAACCCCCTACAACTTTGTTTACAAGAGCAAACATCCCAATGCAAATACACATATGATGGATAAAAAAATGTTGAAATCCTATCCTATCATAGGAAATTCCAACAGGAACATTCATACAGTAAACTGCCTGTTTTGACTTGTTTAGGTTTGCAAACCAAAGCATATGATAGATGTAATGGAACGTACAACGCATGCTTGATGTAAATACCAAAACAAAAGCGTTGAAAATGGATCTGAGGCAACGCTGACATAGACCGACATTACATCGAAAGGATCAGATTCCGACATGGTTTACGCACACTTCACAGCAATATCCCAAGACATGAGACACACATGCTGGCACACGAGAAAAATGAAGTGACACCCACCTCCAGTTTGCATAGACTCGAGCTTTTGGACCGCGACTTTCTGCGAAGGTAGACGGAAAACCATCTTCTAACGGTAAATTTGCGCATGTTCGTATCCATAGTCCCGTTTCGCCAGCTACAGTATAGTCAAATGACAATTTATCTGTCCAGCTTGTAAATCCAGATCAGCACAACAGTGGGGATTTGCAGTCGCCTCCCCTCCACTAATCCATAATGCTCACTTATGAGGGGGTGAGTCCATGACCGAGCCAAGCATGCAGGTTCGGGGACGTTTGCTGACGCTGACCGTCCCACACGCGCGCGCGGGTTCGTTCGGTTGTGGCGCGGCAGAGATGACGGGAGCTGTCTTTTCAGAACCACCTTCACACTTACGCCGTAGTGAAGAACCCTCCCCAATGACTGAGCTCCTTAAAGCTGAAGTGTGTGTGTGTGTGTTGATTCTCAGCTTTTGTGAACAGGTTTACTGTGTTTATGTGAAATGTGATACCGTTACTAACTGGTAGGCTAACGGAAAAATCAACTGAAAGGAAATATTAATCAGAAAATAAGTAATCATTTTCAGAATTAATAAGCACTCATTCTGTTTATTCAGCAGTAGATGCGCTTTTACAGACAAACACATCAGTCAAGTGCATGTTTATAGGCTACAAAACATCTTTTCTATATAAACATAAAACTATATCTTCTATTTTTCTATTAGTTTGCAAAAAATAAATAAGTAAATTGTGTGTAGTAAAATGTACTTTAAAATGTAAAGTAGTAAACCTGATATTCACACATCCAGCCCATAGATGTGTTTTGCACTTCTGTTTAGTAAAATTACTATTTTTACCCTTTGCGATTTTACCTAAACTACTTTTTTGGTTTGTTTTCACTTTAACACAATTCAAAAATTCCGGTATAAAGTTCTTTTTGTTTGTTTGTTTGTTTGTATGTTTGTTTGCTTAATTTTTTTGCTTAATTTTTTTCACTTCTATTTTTTTTAAATATATTTATTATCTGTTTTTTGTCCTGTCTCTGTAATCCTGTTGCACTGTAGAAGCTCTGTCACGAAAACAAATTCCTAGTATGTGTGAACATACCTGGCAATAAAGCTCTTTCTGATTCGGATTCTGATTCTGATTAATTATTTGTTTGACACAAGATATAGCTGAAAAAAAATTCTATGAAATGCATTTAGTCAATTTAAAAGGTGATGTTTTTTTGTCAAACAGGCTCACAAAAAATTTAAAACAATGTAAAAAAAATAATAAAATAATAATAATAAATACATAATTTATGAAAAATAATATTAAAATCTAGATAAAAGTATTTTAACATCTTATTTATGTAAAAAGGAAAATCTTTGTATCTTTCTGCACCTCCAGATCCCTCCATTTTGATTGTACAATAAATTCAGCATCTCAAAACAACAAGGAGATTTAATATATAATGACTAAATGACATACTGTACAATATGATGACTAAATGGAATCTTAGTCAGTTTGGCACTTGCTGGTTTGATCATAGAAGCACTACAGTTTTAATGTTTAAAAGTGGCTTCCAAATATATTTCAAAAGTAATGAATGCCATGCATTAAAGAGTTTCTTTTTTGTACAGTTAAAGGCAAACAATTTAGCCCCCCTGTGAAATGTTTATTTATTTATTTATTTATTTATTTATTTATTTATTTATTTATTTATTCATTCATTCATTCATTCATTCATTCATTCATTCATTCATTCATTTATTTATTTATTTATTTATTTATTTATTCATTTATTTATTTATTTATTTATTTATCAATTAGTAATTATTACCTAAACATTTCTCAAGTGATTAAAACTATTATGTTTAAAAATGTGTTTAAAACCCATCTCTGCATTAAACGTCTCTTGGAAACTATTTTTATGCTCCAAAAAATAAAATGAAAAGTATAGTTCATAAAAAAAAAAAAGTGAAATTATTTTCATCATTAAATCTTCACAAATCAGAATTTTTTTTTTTAATTACAAAAATCATAAAAATCCATTACAATAAACTAAACAAAAATGTACAAATTATTATGTTATTAAAAACAAAAGAATATATTTTAAAGAATGTGGATTCAACTAAAATGTTTTAGTATGGTTATTTTAGTGAACGAAAACTAAAAACAAGACTAAAACTGTTGGTCAAAAAACAGTTTCATTAATTTTCTAACTAATAAACTAAACTAATACTAAACAAAACAAAACAACAGTTACTAAAATAAAAAAAAACTAACTAAATTAAAATAATAATTAACAAATAAATAACAATTTTCAGAATTAATAAACACTCATTCTGTATATTCAGCTGTAGTTGCGCTTTTTCTACAGACAAACTCATCAGTTCAGGATTTTATATAGAAAAACATCTATATAAACATAAAACTTACTATACCTATTGTTTTCTTCACTTGCAAAGAAAGAAAGAAAGAAAAAGTAAACTAGGCATTTATAACTACATATTTTTATTATGAAGAAGTTTGTATGAATTCTTTAATTTAGTTTTATTTTATTTGTTGCATTTGTATGGTTTTCATTTAGTGTTTGTTCAAACAATTATTTTATTTTTATTACCATTTTAAGAGTTACAAGTGGTAATGTAAGCCAAAAAAGTGCTATTGTGAATCTAAATTAAGTCAAGTCCTTCATGTGGACATAAAGTGGAACAAGAAAGTGTCATTTTTAAAATCTATACATACTAACATACTAATCTAACTATATATATAGTATAAATAGTTAACTATAAACAACCTTAAAGAGATACATTACGTATTATTCAAGTTCATTATGTAAAATGGAAACAATATACGATTGAAAAAGTAAGTCGATTTTTGGTACATTCACAAGTAAACATTGTTTACCTTATTGAGTCCTCGTAAGATGGAGTTTAAAGAGCCCCTGTTATGCATTAAAATGGCATATTTTGGCTTTGAGGGTCTCCTACAACAGGCATATGCATTGCAAGGCCAAAAAACACTTTCATTGTCTTATAATATGCTTTTAAAATAAATCTAATTATCCCAACGATTACCTGATGATTTGTTCAGTGATTCATTTGTTCCCAAACCCCTCCTTAGGATGATGCTAATCTGTGCTGATTGGTTCGATGACACAGTCTGTTGTGATTGGTCGATTGCGTCTTATTAACATTGTTGAAGTAGTCAGAGTGCAGAGTGTATGTGTGAGCCCAATGCAGGAGTGCATTTAAGCAATGCTGTTAAACACCAGCATATTGCTCTATTCTTAACCATGACACACATTCAGTACTAATCCACACAGTGTCAAAAGCTGAACTATTTTGAAACTTGACCACTGCATGTGTGTTGATGGTGGCAATAGCAATGACAAATGGCAGAGGATCGCGAGCTCACAAACGCATTTACATCAGTAAAAAAAGCATTTTCAATGTGGTTTAAGACGTAATATGTGAATATAAAGAGTTAACCAGATACAGTACAAGCTGCGTGGAGTGATTACAAGTAACAAAACCAACCCAGGCTCATTCTGAAAACGTAGTTCCATGGACGTTTCTGGAGACCGCGAAATACGTCTCGGGAGGTACGTATTTTTGCAGTTTGTTTTCGCGAATCCACGAGAGGCCGCAGCATGTGCTTTTTCGTATCTCAAATTTGTCTCGCGAGAGTGGTTCGCGCCCGCTGTTCTCGCGTAAACCCACAAGAGGCCGCTGTCGATCGAACGTCTGTCTGACTGACTGAATGACCCACCCTCCTCCTTCCCTCGTCTGCTTTTTACCACGTTTTTGCATTTTACCACATTCTCACCATGTTTTTCACTCGTTCTTTATATTTTTTGGATTCTGTTTTTATCTTACCTGATTTCTGGAACCGCTATTCCCCAGACTCGAACCCCATCGTCGTCATCGTGGTCATCTCCTCTCTGCGTCTCAAGTCCGCCGACGTACACGACAAGCTAACTGGACAAACTGGTTGCGGCGGGAAAGCCCTCCACACGGGGTAAACAGTCAGCCGGTAAGCACGAAAAGGAACGGCGTCACACCACACCATATCGTTCGTTAAAAAAAAAATGAAATGAAGCCATACATACCCCCGGCTACATGATTCGCGGTCTCCAGAAACATCCGCGGGCCTACGTTTTTTAGAATAAGCCTTGAACAAAACACATTTAAATACATATTTTGCAAGCTGGAGAAAATAAGAAGGCAACCATTTTAATTGCTCTTAAGTTATTTAAACTTATGAAATGGAGGAAGAAACTGATCCATGAAGTGTGTACTGATAAAGTTCCTGTCAAGCTCTGACAAAGTCCCATAACTTGATAGTCTTTTCTGAGCCTTCCTTTAACAAACGGCTGATGAATCCCCCATTGTAAGTTAGATTATTACATTAATTACTAGAACGTTCACTTAATAATGTTCACTCATCTTCAGTCATGATCAATCCCACACACACCGCACTCCACTTACTGGAAAAGGCACGTTCACGTTTTACTGAATCCAGCACTGCATATTTGGTATTGTTTTGTGTTGACGTCGATATGAACAAGCAAAATATCTGGATGAATGATGAACCATTTAAATGACTCTGAGTTTAATCTTTTATTTAAAAAAATTACATTTTTAAACATGGGGCACTTTCAGATTTAAACCTCAGCTGGATGTTTTCATTTACTTAGAGCTGTGTTACACACAGTAAGGCAAGGCAAGGCAAGGCAAGTTTATTTATATAGCACATTTCATACACAGTGGCAATTCAAAGTGCTTTACATAAACAGGAATAAAAGAAACAAGTATAAGAGAAATAAAAACAAATAATAGAAATGGTAAAAATAAAAATAAAATGAAATAAAAGCTGCTAAAATGTGTTATAAAAGAATTAAAAAGAAGAGAAAAACATAGTAGTTCGATCTGTCGGACGTTGCACAGTGCTCATTCAGTAAAGGCACAGCTAAACAGATGTGTTTTCAGTCTTGATTTGAACGTGCCTAATGTTGGAGCACATCTGATCATTTCTGGAAGCTGATTCCAGCAGCGAGGGGCGTAGTAGCTGAAAGCCGATTCACCCTGCTTTGACTGAACTCTTGGAATTTCTAGTTTATTTGATCCTAAAGATCTGAGTGATCTTTAGGATCAAAGGATCAAGGATTTAGGATCAAAGGACGGTCATTTTCAAAAACCCATAATAGAGGCTCTCTAAAAAAAAAAGCCATCCGGTGCATAAACAGAGTATTTCTACAGGTGGTTTGTCAAGCCCACTCACCTGTATGAGGCACAATCAAAATTGCATAATGTTTTTCATCTAGAGATATGGAGTGATTGTAAGAAAGTGTCTGGTGCATAGAGATGAAATAGTGTTTTCTAAAGGTGGTTTGTCAAGCCCACTCGCCTATATGAGGCACATAATGTTTTTAAGGTTTTAACTACATTTTGCATACTACAATTAAACTGATTGAGCTCAATTAGTTCAAATTAGTTTTATTTTTTTGATTTATTTATTTTTTTTCTGAGATGCCCTGAGTATTTAAACTATTTATGCCAGGTAAGTGCTCTGATTGCAGTTCCTATTAGCCGCAGGGGTTTTTGGGCTGGAAGCAAATGGAGAGACTAAAATAATACAATCCTCATTGAACAGTTTAGAGATAAAAACACATTATGTTTTAATAGCAAGGATTATTTAGCAATCTTTTGGGTGTTTTCTTGGTGCATTGACTTTATCGTGATATTAAGCTGCATAAAATATTGAAAGCAGAAGTTGGGGCATTTATTTATTATCTAACAATATGTACCTATTTATACATATATATAAAGAAATAGGCAACTTCTGCTTTGATATATATCATATATTCATATATCATATATCTGCTTTCAGTATTGCAATATTTTCATGACACCTAATTTTCTAAATAAAATATTTAAGCAGAATACTGTTTTCTGTTTGGCGACACAGTGGCGCAGTAGGTAGTGCTGTCGCCTCACAGCAAGAAGGTCGCTGGTTCGGGCCTCCGCTGGGTCAGTTGGTGTTTCTGTGTGGAGTTTGCATGTTCTCCTTGCTTTCTCTTGGGTTTCCTCTGGGTGCTCCGGCTTCCCCCACAGTCCAAAGACATGCAGTACAGGTGAATTGGGTGGGCTAAATTGTCCGTAGTGTATGTGTGTGTGTGAATGAGTGTATATGTGTTTCCCAGAGATGGGTTGCTGTTGGAAGGGCATCCGCTGCATAAAACAAATGCTTGATAAGTTGGTGGTTCATTCCACTGTGGCGACCCCAGATTAATAAAGAGACTAAGCCGAAAAGAAAATGAATGAAAAGTAAGGTTTCTAGCCATATCACCCTTTTCTGTTTGTGACACTGATTGAACGTTTTGGCTAAATGAGACTGTGAGTCTCAGAATCAGTGGCTCTGAAGACAGAGCTGACTGCTCTATAAATAGAAAGGACTGACCTGGTCTCAAGCTAATCATGATTTGAAAGGCTGAGCAGGGACATCTTCAGACGCCCAGTGGTACCTGCAGGTAGCTGTGAATTCCACACAGTGATTCAGTTACTTTTTTCTTTCAAACATCCGTACAATGTGACAAATCTCACTGGGAGGAGTGCATTGGCTCAAGGCCACAGGTCAGTGCCTTAGTGCCCCCCACCATTGCCGATATAGTCATGTCGCACTGCTACGAGTGTGATATTGTGTTTATACAACAGTTTGATGGCATAATTTATATACACTATGAACAGAAGCTACGCTAATTATTCTCTTTATTCTCTATTTCCACCTGGGGATACTCATCCCGAGGCCCTCAGACCATGCAGCGCCACTGATTCGATCCAAGACCAGCGACGAGATGATCCCAAGGTTTCCATAATCCTGGACCAGGCCGTATCCTAAACAGCTGCTGTGGTGGTCATGGAGGAGTGGAGAGCATGAGACTGTTTCCTGTGACGCTCCAGGTACAGACAAGTTTTCGCTAAGGCCCAGCTTCCAGCCTCTGGTGCTTAGACTGCAGCTCTGCACAAGACGTTTGGCCAGTGGAGAAATGGTCGTACCCATCTGAGCCTGGTTCTCTCAAGGTTTTTTTCTTCACCGCTGTCATCACACGCTTGCATGGTCTGGGATCTGTATAGCTGCGCATCAATGGATTTGCTCTTCAGTGTTTGGACTCTCAGTAGTGGTTTTTAAACCACACTGAACTGAGCTTAAACTTTAAAAACTGAAATACACTGATAATTCTGACTTCAACTGTGTGTGTGTGTGTGTGTGTGTGTGTGTGTGTGTGTGTGTATATATATATATATATATATATATATATATATATATATATATATATATATTATATTTATATATATTTATTATATTTATATTTATATATATATATATGGTGAAATGGTGAAGAGGTAATGTCTGTTAGGTTGCAACTCTCCCCAAACCCTTTTTCCAATCCTTCTGAATGAATGTCTACGTTACTACATCAAATCAGCTCGCAATAGAAAAACAAAAAACAAGCCACACCCACTGATTTCTCATTTAATATTCCATTTCTCCAGGAATGCGTCACAATGTGAAACAAAAAAAAATTGGTCGCAGCTTCCAGCTCATGCAGACTTTAACATAGACATCACAAATATATTGTGCTCAATATGTATTCTTATTTAAGACCACTTCTTGTTGAACACACAATATTTGAAGGCCATGTATAATACTACATGTATACACCTACTGTAGCCTATATATTTATGCTCCTGTTATGCTGAAGCTTTTGTCCTCCTTTTAAAATCATTCCACAGTGCTCAGCATAACCGAGTACACAAATTTTGTAAATGTTTTTATCTATTTCTCAGTTAATATAGGTGTATTTTGGTGCATTTAAACAAAACAGATTTATTAAACAGATATATTTATTAAAATAATATTTTAGTCACCAAACATATTTAGAAATTGAAAGATAATAAAATTAAATTCAACCAAAATGTGGAAAAAAAATTACAACCTACAAATTGTCATCTAAAATTTTCTTTTTTTTTGCTTCTCTTGATTTTTCGTCTTTTTAAAATTTGTATTTAATATTTTTCTATAACATATAAATTTGAGTGTACTAGTTTTTGTACCGTTATCGGGAGTTATTTTGTTAGATAAGCTCTAGATTTGGCTGACTTATCTAATGTATATGCACAAATATAATATCATATAGCTTCCTATTAAAAATATGAATTTAAAAAGAGATTTGTGAGGGGTGTACTTATATATGCTGAGCACTGGAATCCTATGTTATCAAAAAAGTATATAATTCATAAATTAATTCATTAAAATATAAAATCAATAAAATAAAATCAATAAAAAATAGACAATGTTTAAGTCAATGTTTTGTTCACTTGATGTTCACAAACTTTCCAACTTTGAATCTAAACATGGAGCCGAGCATAATTTTCAGGCAGCCCCAGTTACCATAATGCTACACGACTGCGACGTTATAAAAGTAGATGGTGCTTAAACATATAGTAGACGCAAATTTAATTTACAATTAATTTGTTCACCGTCTGGTCATCCAAGATGTAGGTGACTTTTATTTCACCAGTAGAAAATTAAAGAAAATTTTTAGCCATTTATGCCATTTTTTTAGCTTATAGATTTTTCTTGGCTCCTATTTTTTGTTTATTTATTTATTTTTTGACTGCTGTCATTTAACCAGTCATTTCCCTTGTTCTCGAACAGGTTTCCCTGCCAGTGTTTAAATGAGCAAACACAGATCAGTTTGTTCTGTGCTGGTTTTCTAGTATATAATCTTGTTTGCTGATTTTTGTTTACTTCCTTTACTGTTTGCTTCCAGTGCTTTTCATCTCATTCTTTTGTACATCTTCATTCTTATTCTGAGAGGACACTCTTTCCATGCCCCAGGGGGAAAAAAAACTGACTAGAAAAACACGTCATGTGACCTGCACGAAACACTACAAAGAGATGCTCATGAATAAATACATTACACTGTTAGAAATGCTGGGTTCCACAAAATCAATTTGTGTTGGGACAACATTCATTCACTTTCCTTCTGCACAGCAACTATTCCAGCATATGTTTTACGCAGGGAATACCCTTCCAGCGGCAACCCAGTGTTGGGAAACACCCATACACACTCATTGATACACTACGGACAATTTTAGTTTATTCAATTTACCTATACTGCATGTTTTTGGACTGTAGGGGGAAACCGGAGCACCCAGAGGAAACCAACACCAACACGGGGAGAAAAACATGCACACAGAAATGTCAACTGGCCCAGCTGGTACTCAAACCAGCGACCTTCTTGCTGTGAGGTGACCACTGTGCTGCCCATTGGGACAACATGAAAGAATTAAGTAGTTTTTTTTTTTTTTTTACAAATTTAAGTGGATTAAAAATAAAACAAATAAGTTGTCCTAAAAAAAAACCTCAAGAATTGGGCTGTTTCAGCTCCTTTTAAATAAGCATACAGCAAGCATCATTTTGTTTGAGTGTAGGGCTGAAGCGGGCACCACCAGTTGCAAGTCTTGTGATTTTGTACAATTTAGTTTAGGCACATGGGCACAGCCTCTTAGAATGAAAATGCTCCTCGTTTGTTTTCAAAACACTCAGTTTTCACGAGTGGAAGGTGTTGGAGTAGTGCAGATGCCAGGTGTACCCATAACAAAGCCTTTTAGCAAATGCCTAGCTTCATTAAATAGTAGGACTTAAAGTAAATTCTACTTCAGATGCAGTATTTGTGCCACCTCAGCAGTACATTTCGTTTTATTGTACTGTTCTTGCTGTCTTAAATTGTTTAGTTGAATCAAATGAACTTTGCTCTTTCAAACTGACTAAAAATAGTTCAACTTTGTATAACTTTAAATAATTTGTTGAAACCTATTTAACCTATTGCTAAAGCAACATTAATAAAATAATTTAAAAAATTGTCATTTTGACTTTTTGTCATTACATTTTCTAAAGTGGAAGATGCGGAGCACCGATCGGACTGGAGGGGATTTGTTGGTGCGGCTAAATATCAACTTTGATATAAATGGCCCTGGGAGTAAGAGTAAGTATTTTGTACAGTGTGTTTAAGATTTTATTCATTCATTCATGTTCCTTCGGCTCCATTTATTCATCAGGGGTCACCACAGCTAACGAACCGCCCGCTTATCCTGCAAATGTTTTACACAGTGGATGCCCTTCCAGCTGCAACCCAGTACTGGGAAACATCCATACACACTCATTCACACACATACACTATGGCCAGTTTAGTTTATTCAATTCACCTATAGCACACGTCTTTAAACTTTGGGGGATAACCGGAGCACCCAGTGGAAACCCATGCCAACATGAGGAGAACATGCAAACTCCAATCTCAGACTGGTTTCTTGAACGTGACACTGACTACGTTTACATGGACATCAGTAATCGAATTATTTGGCTTAATCTAATTAAGACAATTATAAGACTAAGGTGTTTACATGAGTTGCTTTTTGAATGTTTCTTTCATGATCCCGTTTGACATGTTATAGCACATATTTCGATTAACATCATTGCGTCACCACGCTTTTCGCATTTCCTCCGGAGTTTTATGTAATTCCGAGTGTTTCATTATTAATTTGTCGATTTTAACTGCGGTTTGGCACTTTCACTTTTGATTCAGGCATGCCCCCCGTGACAAACAAGATATTGGATGCAACTATGAACTGCTGGAAGTGTTGTTTTAATGGAAGTTCATACCGCATGCTGAATGGAAGAAAAAAAAACCTCCGCATTTCACGATGCAGGTGTCTGTGGTCTGCACTGACTCGGTAGGTGCAAAGAGTGTCGTGTATGTGTGTGTGTGTGTGTGTGTGTGTGGACTATCCTGTCGCAAAACGTGGCGAAAAGTCCTACATGACGGTAATAATTCGATTAAGGTGTTTACATGCCCTACTGCACTTCAGTAATGCAACTAAAATCAGCATACTCCACACGTCTTAATTCGATTTCTCTTTAGTTCGATTATGACCTTAATCTGATTAAATTAATCAAAAATCGCTGTTTACATGACTCTTAATCAGAGTACTGTCTTAATCGCATTAAAATCGAAATATTGGTGTCCATGTAAACGTAGTCAATGAGTTCACTGTACTCAAATGGCCTCCACAGTCACCAGTTCTAAATCCAATAGAGCACCTTTGGGATGTGGTGGAACGTGAGATTCGCATCATGGATGCGCAGCCGACAAATGAATCTATGCCACAAAGGATTAAGGCAGTTCTGAAGGCAAAAGGGGTAATAACCCGGTACAAGTAATGTGTACCTAATAAAGTGGCCGGTGAGTGTATACAGTACATATACAATTCGAATGGGAGCTAGTATGGTTCAGAAATCATCTAGATTTTATGCATTTTATTAAAATGTTATTGTAATATGATTATATTGAAATAATTTGAATAGCATTTAGCTATTTGTGCAAATTACAATCCGCTGTCTGAAAGACAAACCTTAAAATTCCTTTAAAAACTGATATCTCTTCAAATAGTTTATATTTTGTTCAATGGTTAGTATTATTGTTAAAAATGACAAAGTACTGTTTCTGTGATCGGGGTTGTGTAAACTTTTTGCTCTGCATGTGTATCACATTCACAGCCAATTAGCTGTTAAACCAGCTCTGAGAAATGAAGTGGTCCTTCAGGGGGTGTTGCAGGTGTCCTATATGCCCGCTGAAGAAGCTGTGTAAAAGCTTCCGTACAGAACACCTGAGCTAAGTGGAGCATTCTGAAGCACGCTGGGCTATGTTAGGAGTGTGTTTATCACAGCCGTTAATGTGTGTAATGGTGTGTGACTCCTGCTGTGGGTTGATGTGCCTGTGGGGTACTGTCTGACCGCAATAGCCTTGAGGTTTAAAGATATGGATGCTGTAAATTATCCACAACTCTGCAGTCAGGCAGTAAATGTAAGAAATGCTGCATGGAAATGCAATGTTTGCTCATACAATGATGGGCAGTTTGTTTTTACCAAGGCCAGCATATTATGTTCAGCTTATATAAAGCTTTATAAAGGAAGCACAGGATATTTCAGCATTGATTATTCTTACTAACTCCTGGTTCAACATAGGCTCATTCTGAAAACGTAGCTCTATATACTTCTGGAGATTGCAATTTATATAGCCAGAAGAACATATGGCTAAAATTAACGCTACAGGGTGGTATGACGTCGTTCCTTTTCACGCTTACCAGCTAACCGCTTACCTCCATGTGGACGGCTTTTCCGATGTAACGATTTTTGTCCAGTGGCTCGCTGCGTACAACAGAGGGTTTGAGATGAAGAGCAAGTTGACCGTGAAGACGTGGTTCGAGTCTGGTGAAGAACGGTTCCAGAAAGCAGCTAAAACAAAAACAATAGCCAAACAATGAAACAAACAAGTAAACAGGGTGGGAATGTGGTAAAATGTGGTAAAAAAAATCTGTCTGCCGTGAGGCCTTTTCTTTTTCTGGATTGCTTTTTAAAACACTACTTTTTTGGGTTTAGAGAGGAGGGTGCGTGGGGGGATTGGTCAGTCAGTCAGTCAGTCAGTCAGTCAACAGCGGCCTCTGGTGGATTTACGCAAGAAGAGCAGGAGCGAATGGCACTCGTGAGGGAAATTTGAGATCTTAAAAAGCGTTTACAGCAGCCTCTGGTGGACATACCAACATACCCACTATAAACCATCAAGATCCTGGCTTGACAGCTATATTTATTACAGAAATAAAAACACAGGCATGTTAGAATTTCAAAACAATCAGTGCCAATAAAGAAAAAAAATTACTTTATACGTTTTGGTGCGATTATCATCTGCTATTAAAAAAATAGAATGTTTTGAATGAGAAGCTGTAATGTAGCCGTGGCGGGATGAATCTTGGCGTGGTGCCCCGCCAAGGAAGAATGAATGTAGCGGAAACCATATACAGTGTCATCCTGCAACTGTTTTGCAGCATATAAAATGTCACAAACACAATTTTTAACTGTCCAAAATTGGGAAAAAATGTTAGTTTTTACACAAAAAATTCTATGTTAAATATGCATTAAAAACATTCAGGAAAAAGTGTTTTATGTAAATTTGGACCACAAGTCCACATATATGGACATCATTTTTCTCTAAAAGTACATTGTATTCAAAAGATGATACTTAGGTTTTTATTCTAATTAGATTCCAATAAGCCCAAATAGCAAAGAGAATTAAAAAATGCATGTAAAAAACACCTTGGGCCTTAAGAGGATAAAGTAGAAACAATTTTGCTTAGTCTTCCTTCACATTCAGCCAGTTGCTAAGACAGTCCAATCTGTTGACATTATCAGGGGACAATGTGGCTCTTTTCTTTTGAATGATGTGAGCTGAGAGTGAGAACAGTCTCTCACAAGCAGGATCACCGAAACAGCATATGCATTTCAGTGCCTAATTTTGTTGGCACTGGTACTGCGACAAGGACGTAAGAAGCATCAAGCAGTACATCAAAGGCACTCACAGGTACGCTTTGAGTCACACCAAAGACTAATTCATACAGGGACTTTGGTCACCCCATCCATAGGTGGAGGGTAATCAAACTCCAGGGTAAGGCTAATATATGCGCTGCCCTTTATTGCATTTAAAAAGATTTGCGACCGACCAAGAAGCGGTTTTAACAAGCACCGCACAAACGTCTATTATATTCAACACGCACATTCAATTATTTTATTATCAAACCCACTGATCTACAGGTCAAAACTTTGGGGTCAATTTATTTATTTTTTATTATTATCACTTTTATTTAAAAATCGAATTAAAATTATTCTGTTCATCAAGGCGGCATTTATTAAATATTTAAAAATTGTTAAATACTTATTAAATATTTATTTATTACTTACTGCATGCAGTTTCAAATTAAATTATTACTCCTTGTTTCTTTTATTACTATTACCAATAATAATCATAATAATAATAATTAATATTAGAGAGGACACAGCTCTCACTATTCTTCCACACCCTAGGCGGCTGCCTAGGTTGCCTCTGGACGCGCCGGCCCTGAGAATACAAAATCATTCTCTTTTTCATGAGGCCAATTGAAAACCGAACTTGTAATTCAGCAATAAATTTGGGCTAATAATTCATAATTCGTTCATAATAAAAGTGAGTAAGGCCCAGCCTCAATTTTTCCCCTTAGCCCTTGCCCTTACATGTTAACTTAAGGGGTAGGGGTGTCCCAGTTCACTTTAGCTTGAAGGCGTAGGACAGGGGTGTCCAAACTCGGTCCTGGAGGGCCGGTGTCCTGCAGATCTTAGCTCCAACTTGCCTCAACACACCTGCACGGATGTTTCTAGAAAGCCTAGTAAGTGCTTGATTAGCTAGCCCAGGTGTGTCTGATTGGGGTTGGAACTAAACTTTGCAGGACACCGGCCCTCCAGGACCGAGCTTGGACATGCCTGGCGTAGGGGTAAGGGGAAGGGCTAGATAGCCTTTGAAACAGAGATTTTTCAGGACCACTCTTGAAACCAAAGGGGTGTGAAAATTTCTCAGTACACACCATCTATAACAGCACCATGACTGCACACGAAAGTGAGGAGATGCACAAATTTAAGTATTTTTACAACAAACAAGCATATGTTTTAATATATTCATAACCGCGTTCGTGTTTTACCGTCATGCTTTTAAAAAAAACGATAACACCCCCTGCTAAATTTTGTTACATGTTAGACTAGTCGATAAATCGCGATATAACCACATTGGATTGTCTTTATTTTGCCTCACAGAAAAGGTCACTTTAATGGTAAAACACCCTTGCTACCAGCTTATTAAGTTTACTAAAACTTCTAAACTATTTATCTACTTTACAAGAAGTAGCTATTATTCTCTTTGTAACTAAATAAATAATTACAGAGTCTGCTAAAACGAGCAGGCAATGTCATTGTTATATTTATTAACTTAAATTAACTAAGTTACTTCAGTATATTAATAATTAATAATAACTTGTTATTATTGATCATTAGGCTATGCGGTGGCGCAGTGGGTAGAACGTTCGCCCTTATCGCAAGAAGGTCGCTGGTTCAAGCTCGGCTGGGTCAGTTGGCGTTTCTGTGTGGAGTTTGCATGTTCTCCTTGCGTTCGTGTGGGTTTCCTGCAGGTGCTCCGGTTTCCCCCACAGCCCATGACATGTGAATTGGGTAGGCTAAATTGTTCTTAGTGAATGTGTGTGAACGAGTGTGTATGGGTGTTTCCCAGTGATGGGTTGCAGCTCGAAGGGCATAAAACATCATTCAATAAGGGACTAAGCCGAAAAGGAGTGAATGAATGAATATTGATCATTAATATTCATAAATTGAGCTAATTTCGCTACTAGGGTCTAATCTAATTAATAGATGATAGTAAAAATGTATGTGACCACCGGTTAAAGCCACAGATTTTATTGGTTCTTAACAGAGTTATATTATTCATATTTAATTTTCAATTCTGTATCCAGCTTGCTACCTTAATTCAAATTCAGGAGTCGAATTGGAATTTAAAAGATGTGCTTAGTTCATTTGTGAATACAAGCACATCCCCGAGAGTGATGGTGTTCAGGCAGATGAGATAAAGCCTCCATCCGCTGTATATGTCACTGCTCCATAGGGGTTATCTTACGGCTGCACCACCGCTTCCATTCATACTGAAAGTAATCCATCAGACAGGAGAGAGCTGTTTAATTCAGTCTTTTTTGACATAATCTTTCTCTCTCTCTCTCTCTCAGTGTCTAAGAGAGAGTGAAAGAGTCAGACAGGTTGCGACAGCAGACATTTATTCTTAGCTACTAACCGCTATTGCAGTGAAGCTAAGGAACAATGAATTATGTCAATAATTGGGCTCTCTTAGAACAAAAGGTACACAAGAGGACCAGTTCAGCACTTCACAGAATACATTTATATCACTCGCGCTTCATCCGCGTCTGCTTACTGCACAGGCCTCAAAACTATTGCCCCATGTGCTCTCATGTAATGTTTGGATTGTGAGTGCGCAGGTGAGCCGTCATTTTTTGAGAGACACTCAAATACATCACATGCGTTGTGTAAGTCATGCAAAACAATAAACTGCAAACTGAAATAAATATGATTGGATGTTTTCATGAGATTATTTACATTTTTTGTGATCATTTTGCGATTAATTAAGAATTTTGCAGGATCGCAAAAATTTGCACCTTTTTATTGATTTTTGCGTTGGATTCAGCAATCGTGGAATCACGAAAAATTAGGGGGTCTGATATAATGTTATAGGTCAGTTATGGATAATGAAAACATGTAGCTACAAACATACATCCTATGAACAATCACTATTCAGTTCACTTCACTATTATGTGCCAAGTGAAAACAAAAAAATAACTCATTCAGTCTAATCTTTAAGAAGAGCCCACAGTTACCTCTTTTGTCATGTTTTGAGATTGCTTTGCTTCTGTCTCCCGCTATCCTGATCAATTCGAGCAGTTTCATCTTCTCAAGATCTCTATTGATCAGGCTCATCATCAGATTTGCTCATGGTTTTAAAAAATAAAGATATGCTTGACTGCCTCTTTGCCATTTTAAAAACACAAATACACAAAACACGAATATCTGACATTTTCTGGAACAGGGTCCAACAAGATCTGGCTCAAATTAAGCACTAGACGCGCACAATTATATAATTATAGTGCAAATATTGGGCCAAGGGAATGCCATGATATTGCAGCCCAAACCATGACTAATGTAACCCTGCCGGTCCTACGCCTCTCAACCCGTTCTGAGCTGCGGTTGATCCGGCTACTTTCCGCATGGGAGTCGGTTGCTCTACCAAGGAGGCTAAAGACCATGGCTTCTAGCGTCTTTCGCTACAGCAGCTTTAGGGGTCAGAGGAGTGAAGTTTACCTGCATAGCACTTCACTAGCTGGCCTCTGTTACACTCACCCCCCTAAACCTCACTCCCATCTAGGTCACGGCACCAATGTAACCCCACCGGTCCTACACCACCCAACCCGCTCCAAGCTTGGATCGAACCAGTGACTTTCCTTATGGGAGTTGGTTGCTCTAACAAGGAGGCTAAAGACCATGGCCCCTAGCGTCTGTCGCTAGAGCACCTTTAGAGGTCAGAGGAGTGAGGTTTACCTGCACTTCACTAGCTGGCCTCCGTTACAATCACCGCCCTAAACCTCAGTCCCATCTGGGTCACGGCACCAATGTAACCCCACCGGTCCTACACCACCCAACCCGCTCCAAGCTTGGATCGAACCAGCGACTTTACTCATGGGAGTTGGTTGCTCTAACAAGCACCTTTAAAGGTCAGAGGAGTGAGGTTTACCTGCAGAGCACTTCACTAGCTGGCCTCCAATAGTCTGTGTGGTATGCTTCTTTGGGGCTTCTCCACACTGTAACTCTCCCAATTGTGGGAAAGACAGTGATGGTGGACTCATCAGAGAACAATACACGTCTCACATTGTCCACAGCCCAAAGCTTAAAACTGCTGGCACCATTGAAACCGATGTTTAGCACTGGTACGGGAGACCAAAGGTTTGGCTATCGCAGCCCGGCCATGTATTTTGACCCTGTGGAGCTCCTGACAAAACATTTTGGTGGAAACAGGAGCGATAAGAAGCACATTTGATTCTGAAGTGAGTTAGAAAGCTGTGGTTTTAAGTTTTTTAGATGCAATTTGGGTTAGCACCCGTACATCCAACAGTTACTCATGTTGGATGTGGATGATATTTTACCCAATAACACAACCTTACTCTTACAAAGTGCTTCAACATGCTTCAATACGTGTGATTTATAACCCACGTTCCTCTTGGGAACCAAAATTGTCCCCACAAGGTTGAAATTTACTGGTATTACGATACTTATAGGGACATTTGGTTCCCAGAATGTAAGAAACACAAGTTATACACACCCACACTATGCACGCACACACACAAATATCTCTTTCATTCTGGCTGCAGTTATATAAAAGACCGGCCATGTAATCCTTGACTTCACTCAGGTCTTTTTCTGAATAAAGATAGACAGACGTCACCTGGCTTTTAAGAGGGAACTCACTTGAAGAGTTCCAGGCACAAGCATAATGGCTACAAATGACTGCCTGGAAACCTTTCTGCCTTTCAAAACCATGCTTTATTCAGTGTGCTTTAGTGGTAGATACTCCCAGAAGTCACTTCTGTCCTTCAGGCTGAATTGTAACAGTTGGTCTGTAGTATTGTTTTAAGAATATACAACTTTAGCCATTCTATTGCAGGTCCTTGTGCTTAAATCGGTGTTTCCTGCTGCTTCAGCAACTGTGAATTTACTTAAATGTGCTGAATGAAAACTATTTCTACAGCATTTTTTGTTTTGTAAATGATATAATAAATAAATATGACACTATCTGTAATGTGAGGACACTGGACAACGAAAGGTTGTAAATAATAATAAACCAAATGCAGATTTATTATGAGAATGGTCAGGCAAGCAATGGTCAAAACAGGTGTAAACAGATTGGGAATCCAGAGTTGTGGTCAATAAACAGGCGAATGGTCAGTACAGGCAGCAAGCAACGTAAACAAACAGAACAAAGCAAGGGTCAAACAGGGCAAGGCAAAGGAAACACATCTTAAAGTTCACAATATAGTATAACAACACTCAGCAACTGGTGTCCATATCCATGTGATCAGTTCTGAACAGCTTCAACTGTGTGTGTTAGCAATTAGCAGAAAACCAAAACAGGTGTGAATGTGTGGTGCATGACAGGATTTGTAGTCAATATGTTGATAGATTTATAGTCCTGAGTGAAAGTAAATGATTCCCAGCGATCTACAAGCGTGGATCGCTGGTGATTGTAACACTAGCCCAGGTTTTGATAATACAGACTATTAAATCAAATTGCAACTACCTACACTCTTAGAAATAAAGGTATGTGAGCTGTCACTGGGGTGGTACCTTTTCAAAAGGTACACATTTTTACTTCAAGGGTCCATATTGGTACCTCAAAAGTATCTATTAAGACCTAAAAATTTTAAGAGAACACATTTGTACTTTTTAGGTAATAATATGTACCCTTGAGGTTCCAATATGGACCTTTTAGGAACAAATTTGTACCTTTCGAAAAGGTACCACCCCAGTTACAGATCACGTACCTTTATTTCTGAGAGTTTATGATTATGCTTTAATAAGTGACAAATAATAAATTAAATAAAAATAAGAACTCATCCAAGACTTTTTAACCTTACATGGAAAAGCAACTGAATTTCTGAAAAGATTCTTAGAAAGAGAGACACTGTCCCCCTTTTTTTAAAGTGTTAAGTTCTGAATATTTTTTTATGTTTTAAAGTCACTAGACACAGTCTCTGCTCTGCAGTGCGTCTGTCTTGCTGAAACACAAACACACACACGCACACGCACGCACACACACACACACACACACACACACACACACAAACCTTTTAACACACTAATTCTCTGAAATCTAGTTAACCTCACCTAATCCTCAAACATTAAATCATAGACAATGAGGGAGCTTTGAAGATTTCAGACAAATCCTTTGGTGAACTAGAAACATTGCATAAAAGAACTCATTTCTCATCTATCCGTCCATCCGTCCGTCCGAACACTTACAGAACAACTAGATAGCAAAGCACACATTCACTCAAAATTCAAAACAATTCTGTGACCTTTAAACTTAATGATTATTCAAATGTTTATTTATTTGTTGGTTTACAACATCTTAAAGACTTTTGATCGTCTTGACCATGTCTACACGCCTAAATGCATTGAGTTGCTGCCAAGAGATTTGCTGATTTGCAATAATGAGCAGTTGGACAGGTGTACCTAATAAAGTGGCCAGCGAGTGTTTGTGTGCATGCATAATACAATATCTTTAATAAAATCAATAGTGGAAAATTTGCTGTATATTAATATCAAATAAAAACAACTTAGCCAGGATGCCTGGTTTTCAGAACAACCAATTTATTTACAGTAAATGAACAAAATGACTCAAATCTTTACATGAATGCAATAATCACACATTGTAAAATTAACAAACCATGTACCTGTAAAAATGTCTTTCATCAGCAGCACAAATCCAGAACCAGTATAAAAACCAACAATTATAGACATATAAGTTACACGCCATGTTGCTAACAAAGCAATATATCAAATGCCCACATCTAATATGGCTCTTTGATCGTAATCATGTGACTGATAAAAATACCACTGGATGAAAATCAGATCTGTATTTTTAGGCACTGAGGCAGAAAGACACTGTTTAAGACAGATTGTTTTGTGCAAACGGTAAATTGTCTCGTGTAGTAACTTAGTAACTGAAGTCATCTACCCATTAAAACAACACGAGAACAGCATGTCTGTTAGCAACGTCAATGAGCTTTTTCTTTGGCCAGAATGTATGTGCTGCCCTCTAGTGGTGGAAAACTAGATGTGCATTATGTGCAACTGCTATCACAAGGCTCAAAGTTCCAAACCCACCACATATTTTACACATTGAAGTCGCAAATATTGCCAATTAGGGCTGCACAATATATCGTTTCAGAATCGATATCTCAATGTGTGCATCCACAATAGTTACATCACAACATATGTAATGTGGAGTGTGAATTATATCTGAACATGTGATTTGTAGAGTCACTGCTAAGCTTAATCATGATATAGTGATGGTTTATCATTTGCATGTGTTTTAACGCCTGTCAATGAGCATTTCAAGAGAGTTAAGAAAATTTGGACACAAAAAAAATGATGTTTGGAGGTGTAATACAGATTTCTTTTATTTAATTATGTATATAAAATCCATTTGATTTATACCAAAAACCCTCCTTAAAATATTTATCTTGTTTCTAGTTCAAATATCTACATTTCAAAGCAAAAATAAGATTGTTTTTCTTACCCCATTGGCAGATAATTTAACTCATTTTAAGAAAAAACTATGAATTTTGACTTAGTTCTTCTAAAGGGGAAAACAAAATCTTTTTACTTGATCTAAGAATTTTTTTTAGATATTTGGAGCAGATATGAGACAAAGCAAAGTAAGAAAAGCATTTTTTTGCATTGTGATTATTCAATTTCTGTACCTGAATACTGTTAGATTCTCCAGAAAACTGTCCAATAGAGCTAATCAAACCATCTTGTGAGCCTGTATTTATTTAGCAGAAAATTACAAATTAAAATAACGAAAGACACGTATTACAGCGGACACTATTTCTACAAATTTGGAGTTCATATTGAAAGGGTGAATATCCCAAAACAGATCATGCCTCAGTCACATTTTGCATTAAAATCAAGAGAAAGAAAGAAAACCTTACATTTGTTTGAGAAAATATAGACCTCTTAGAGATTTGGTAAAACATGCTGGGGTCACATTTTGTATTAATATATAATATAAGAGAAAGAAATAAAACTTGCAATAGAAAATATAGACCTCTTTTAATTTCGATAGTTTAGTAAATGTTAAAATACGTTAAAAGTATATATAAATTAGTTATTAGCTCACTCATTTATGAAAATATTAATCATATTATTGTCTATATTATCAAGTTCTGATAAATAATGGTAGTATTTGCTGTTTGTTATTAATTCTGATAAAAAAAAATGGCCAAAAATATTTATAATATGACTATTATTTTCATAAATAAATGAGTGTTTTTAACTAATGGTTGTATTTGCTGTTTTTAGTAATTCTGATTAAAAAGAATTGCCAAAAATATTTAGAACAAGACTATTATTTTTATAAATGTGTTTTTTTATTTATTTTTTATTTATTTATTTTTACTAATGGTAGTATTTGCAGTTTTCTTTTATTAAATCTGATTAAAATATGGCCAAAAACATTTATAATATGACTAATATTTTCATAAATATGCAAGTTTTTTAAAATTTTTATTAATGGTAGTATTTGCTGGTCTTTTATTATTTCTGATAAAAATTTGGCAAAAATATTTGTAATATGACTATTACTTTCAGAAATATGTGAGTTTTTAACCAATGGTAGTATTTGCTGTTCTTTTATTAATTCTGATGATAAAAAAAAAATGGCAAACATAATTATACGACAATTATTTTCATAAATATGCGAATTTTTATTTTGAATAATGGTAGTATTTGCTGTTTTTATTAAGTCTGATTTAAAAAAATGGCAAAAATATTCATAAAATGACTATTATTTTCATAAATATGTGAGATCTTTTTACTGATGGTAGTATTTGCTGTTATTTTATTAATTTTGACAAAAACACGGCTTATTTTCATGAATACATGAGGTTTTTTTTAACATATATATTACAGGTCAAGCCCTCACTTATTTATGAACATAATCATATTATTGTCTATTTATTATTGTCTACATTATCACGTACTGATAATGTATTTGCAGATTTTTTTTATCTTACGCTGATAAAACAAACAAACAAACAAGCAAACAAACAAAAATAACAGTAATAAAATGTCCAGAAAACTGCCATGCATATACAAAATTATGCTACTATGCTAAAAAAAAATTTCCAATTACTTAGCTAAAATTTTTTGTTTACTTGAAATATTTAAGAACTCATCAATCTCTTTCATGAGATCAAAACCCCCAAACAAATAGGTCAACTTCAGGCTGAGCAAGATACATTGCGTAAAACCAATACATTTCAAAAGTGAACTTAGTTACCCCCTAAAAAATAGCAGTCTGTGAATTTGACATCCTTAAATTATCAGTAGATTGTTCCAGCATCATAGTTTAGGACAGCAAAGGAATTTAATGTGCATTTATTTACTGAAAACAATTATTTCCAGTGTTTCACATGCTAGACAGGAACCCTTAAATCTTTCAAACACTGAAAAGAGGTCTGAAGTTGCCCACCTCTACGCTTGCACTGGAGGGTAATAGACTGGCATGGAGTGATCACACACGCTGAGTCCTGACTGGCCACTGACAGGCACTGTGGGGAAGTCACTGCTCCAGGCGTCTTCGCTGGACTTTTCACAACCCATCAGCTGGAAATCCCTGTCAACACAGATCTCGATTTGGCCCAAAATTTGAACCTGGCCTCCCTGAAAAGTACAGCAAGAAATTACATTTAACCTCAGCAAAAAATATGGCAAATTGTGGTCATTGCACATCTAATCATTGAATAATAGTGAGTAATTTAATGTTGAGGAAATGACCCTCTTCAAAAGGTCCCATGCATGAAATTAAAATAAAGTTTTTAGATGTCAGTATCAGTATTGTTCATTTTTAGGAGATCTATAATCTAGTGTGCACCAAAACAGAGACAGATTTTGTGTTTATGAGATATAAAACTGATATAAACGTGTAACGCTTATAGTTGGTCACTTCCGGCTAAATTGATCAATGCATTCGTTTCGAATCAAATCGTTACCAATCAAATGCTCTCTAGTATCCGACAAGCCCCGCCCCCTTCAAGACACTTCACATTTGATGTGCTTGAGCTCAACCACTCTCACTGGACGAGCAGTGATAAAACAAAAATCTATAGGTTGTTTTTTTTTTTTAAAGGGGAGGAGCTACACTATGTTCCACCCTCTCTTCATCTTGCGATTTAGATTACGTCAAACGTTAAATAAACCTTTTATATCACTGTAGAAGCTTTTTAAATGAAACCCTGTTCTACCAGGGGATAAAAAGAGGTTATTGGGACTCTCTCTCTCTCTCTCTCTCTCTCTCTCTCTCTCATTAATATTTTTTTCTTCTCCTGAATTGTTATAGTTCATATCACGCCAACAATTGCTAATTGAGAATATGTGCCCAGGGCTACATTTTTTGGGAACTGTGAAATATGGCTACATTTTGTATGTAAAACATACTCTACAAGGTGTTATGACGCTACCGACAACTTCTGCTCAATTTTTCACTATTGCTCCACCGATTACCTCCATATGTTAGGCTTGTTACATTGAAATCAGTTTGCTCGTTAGCTCACCTTGTACGACGTCAGATTTGAGACATGGCGGCAATTCGAGTCTGGTGAAGGACGCTTCCAGAAACCAGGTAAAAAAAAAAAAAATGAATTAAAAAAGCAGCGTGAAATTATTATAAAGAATTTGGCCAAAGTTTGCTTTAAAACCACTATTGGTATGGTTTAGGAAAGGGGGTGGGAAGGTCAGTCGATAGCAAGCTGATATAAGCATGACAAGCTGACCTGCTTCTCTCACGGAAGGAGTTAAGAAAGAACATTGAGATTCACAAAAATGTACACATCGGCTTCTGGTGGAATTACGAGAAGGATGTGCAAAATGACACGTACAGTATGGGTAAACGTGGCCCAGTAACATATTTGAGATTGTCAAAAAATTTACACAGTACCCTAGTAGGTTTGCGGGGAAAAAAAAAAAAACAGTAAGCAGATGTAGCCCTGGGCACATATTTTGTGGTTCCCAGATATGTAGCCCTGGGGACGTATAATATCTCCAATGAGACTGGGTTTTACTGTATATTGCAATTTATTTAAGACTTATATAAACTCTAAAAAAAATGTAAATCTTGCAACTTGAAGATGAAGACTTGCAATTTCTGGTATTTGTCTGTTATCTCACAATTCTGAGTTTTCAAAATGTACAGTGGTTGTCAAGTCCAAAATGTGAAGCTAGAAAAGTGAGATATAAATTCAAAATTGTGAGAAGGTCAGAATTGTGAGATAAATCTTGGATGAAAATGAAAAATTTGATTGAGGATTTTCATTCTGTCATGTGATTTATCATTTTAAAATTGTGTATTAATGTGTTTTAAATAAATGTATAAAAATGTGTGTTAAATATTTTATCAATGTGTAAAAATTCCTGGCTTAATCAACAACATAACGATGTTGGTTTCTATTAAGTGATAAACATATAACAGGTTTCCAATAGTATCCCTTATGCTGAGTTCAGACTGCATGATTTTAGCCCCGATTTTGACTCACCAACAGGTTTTGAGAAATTGCTGACAAATGCTTGAAAGTCCAGGTAAATTGGTGCTCGTTCATGCTTGTAACAATCACACAGTGTGAATGATCAAATATGCAATCTCAGAGAATCGCAGATAAATCGTCGACACCAGTGTGATATTTGGCATGCTAACTATCTGGACCTATCTGCATGTGAAATGTGTTCAGATTGAAAATAACATTGTTAATTTCCTACAGCCAATAAGATGGCAGCATTCACTAGTATGGGTATCTGCAGGCCAGCGGGAGAATGGGGGAGAAGTTAAAATGGATTCTTTTCTGTCTATGTGGATGCAAGAAATGGAGGAAAAAGCCAGTGGAAATTTGGCAGGAGCACCCGTGTCTGTTTGACGTGTCATCTGAGCAACACCAGAACCAGGTCGAAAAAGAAAAAAGCTGGAGAATATTCTAAATTCCTTCAAAAGCCAGGTGAGCAAAATAAGTACATGTTCTACCCCAGTGTTTCCCAACCCAGTTCCTGAAGGCACACCAACAGTACACATTTTCAACCTCTCCCTAATCAAACACACCTGAATCAACTCAGCAGAACATTAGAAAAGACCCCAAAACCTGACACGAATGGGTCAGATAAGGGAGACATACAAAATATGTACTGTTGGTGTGCCTCCAGGAACAGGGTTGGGAAACACTGTTCTACCCCACAAAGGCTTCTTTCTTATGTAGTTATTAACAAAATATATATTCCGTGACCTCACATTGTTTCCATGTTACTTCTAGCTTGTGTTTGGTTGTGAGACGTAGTTTGAGGACCAAGATACAAAGTTGCCAGCGATTCTTCCTTTTGTAAAGTCATGCATTGTGAAACCGGTTGTCGCCGATCCATCTTGCAGTGTAAACACTGCAGTGAATCAACTCTACCCCAGATAGTCATGCAGTGTGAAAAAATCTGTGACGCGACTACTTTGAAAATTGTGTAGTCTGAACTCGGCATTAGCGGAAACAAACATTGTTATGTTGTTGACTGAGCTAAGAATGTATTTAATACACAAGTTTAATATGATAATACACAACATGACAGAATTAATCGTATTTTCTTGTTTGCTGACATCACAAAACCCTCTAACTTCTCAACCTTTATTCCAAAAATAAACGGTGGTTCCCTAAAGAATCGGTGAATCACGCCACATCTATACAATGCTAAACATTGTTTTTTTATGTGTAGCTGGGTGCTGTGGAAAGATGCCGAATGGTGCTGTCAGTGTGTATACTCATAAAAAACAATGTTTGAAATTTTGAAGATGTGGCACGATGTATTGCTTCTCGCCTGGTGTCTGACTCTTTATTCTGCCTTTATTCATACCATTCCTGGGTGAACACACTGGATCTTGGGCTTAACTCCGTAGGCACTTGTAATGGCTTCCTCCACATCCTCCAGCTATCAAAACAGGAAATATGACACATTTACTCACATGTGCTCATACTTGCAAGATTCTTATTTACTTCAGACCCCCCAAAAAATGAAGAAGTTGGGTAAATCCAACAGAAAACTGCAAGATCGTTATGTTGAAATGCTGATCCTGCATCTACCAGAGTGTATGTCGTGCGACAATGATGCAGATTGTGGTTTAGGATTACATTTTAAGCCCTCTTAATCGAGGCATGACATTTATGGGAAATATGAATTAGTATTTTCCTTTGAATCATGAATGTACATGTTGTAGTGTCACTGACAGGAACAGAAAATAAGCAAGAACATCATGGTAAACGCTTCAATGAAACCTTAGATTCTGAATTATTCACCCAAAATGAATAAATAAAATACTTACCGTGTAATGCTTCTCAGAGGGCACAATTTGATTCTTCAGCAACACACTGAAAGACACAAAACACTCATGAGGAAAACAATGGCAGCTATGACTGAATAGTACAATAGTAACGCAATTCAGTGTCATTGCAGAAATTTAAACAACAGTTCTGTTTGATCAGGTTCTTAAATCTGATTGGCTGACAGCTGTGCGATATTCGGCAATAACAGCACTCATACAGCCTCTTCACTCTTGTGTATAACTCCGCTCACATAGAGTGACAGCAGGTTAATAAACTCACTACAGTTTGACAAATATTGCTGCTGTTGGACAACATATTATACTTTTGAGGCTTTTTTAGGCAAGAATATAGTTGTTTAGATTGCAACTATGCAGTTTATTTATAAGGATAGTGCCTATTTAAAATTTTTATAATTTCGGAGATACAGTACGTCAGCATCCATCAGCTTGTCATACTGAGCAGAGCAAAGACGGTTGACCCTCCTCCACAAAATGGCGACAGACATCAATTAAAAAGCCCTTAGAGGATAAAAGCAGCGTACTTTCAATACAGCTGATCAAATCATTATAAATCAGGCAAGTGACATTCTAAATCGATCTCTCTATTTTGTATGCTGTAGTGCTGTATTTTTACCATAGGAAACTGGTAGTGTTTCTGGTAGTGTTTGCTTTGCTTTGGCTTTTTCGGGGATAATTATTGGATAATCCTGATTGCAAAAGAGAAATACTGGGAAATGTCCCTAGACTGTTGGCATTTCATGCCGTTCAGCCTTATAATATTAAAATGTCAGCAAAATCACCTGTTTTTTCATCACTTTAGATATTACGCTGGAGAATCATTCAAATACTATCTGTAAGTGATGTTTGTGAAGTAGCAACGGTTTCTGCTGTTCTGACGTCAGCTGCAGATGTGAATGAATGGCAGAAGAAAGCAGTTCCTTATAAAAAAGAATTTTTAGACTCTCTTGATTTTCTTTTTTATACACACGAATATGCCGTCGAACTGTTGTATAAATGCAATATCACACTAGTAGCAGTGCGATATGGCTGTATATAGTCACCAGTGGGACACTAAGGGACACCAACACGCAACTCCCACTAGTGCAGATATACAGCCATAATCGCACTGCTATGATTGTGATATTGCTCATGTAACCTGTAGCATTTACATAATTATGTGATTTTTTTTTGCAGTACACAAAAACAGCATTGAGTAAACACCCAAAAATCCATTAAGCAGAAATTCAAAGCATGATTAAATTACTAAATGGTCAAAGATTGATGGAAAAACAAATATCTGTATAGTTTTTGCATGCTTTGTCACCTACTATTATTTTTTATCATGCCTCTTAATGTAATTAGAAAAAAAAACATCTGATTGTGGTAAACACATCTTTTTATTTGAAAATATTTAATTTTTTTGTACAGTAAATGTAATGAAAAATGTTATACTGTTAGCTATATTTCAAGATTTCGTTGCGTAGGCCTAAAATCCAGTATACAACATACTCCTATATTGAAGAACTCTGTAAAAATCTGTTCATCAATCTCTTCTGCATCTACATATAGTGCTCAGCATATACAAGTACACCCCTCACAAATCTATCTTTTAAATTTAGATTTTTAATAGGAAGCTATCCATTATTATGATTGTGCACATACATTAGATTAGTTAGTACTGAAGCCAAATTTAGAGCTTATCTAACAAAATAACAGTCCAAAAACTAGTACAGCCAAATTGATATGTTATAGAAAAATATTAAATACAAATTAAAAAAAAAAAAGAGGACAAAAAAAAAAAAAAAAATCAAGAGAAGTAAAAAAAATGTAGTTGAAATTTTGTAGGTTGTAATTTTTTTGTAATATTTAGCTTGAATTGTATTATCTTTCAATTTCTAAATGTTTGGTGACTAAAATATTACTTTAATAAATATATCTGTTTAATAAATCTGTTTTGGTTAAATGCATCAAAATACACCTATATTAACTGAGAAATGGATACAAAAATTAGAAAAAAAGCAGATTAAAGCGATAATTCACCCACACATTAAAATGTCACTCATTTAGTCAATCTTTATGCATATCAAACCTCTATGAGTTTCTTTCTTTTGTTAACTACAAAATAAGATATTTTAAAGAATGCTAAAAACTAGTGGTGTAATGGATCACAAATCTCAGGGTTCGGATCACATAACTTTTTTTTGAGTTACGGATCAGACCATTTTTTGAACCAGCCAAAAAAAGAGAACACTATTACAAAAACGTAATGCAAGAAACTTTTGCTTCTAACAAACAGAATGTAAATCTGTCATTTTAATACAAAAATTTAAACAATAAACAGCTGAATAAAAATAAATGGTAAAATATTCAATACTGTGAAAAATTATATTTGTTACTGTTGCTGATAATGCTAAATGTGGAAATCATTATCATTTGTACAACACATCGTATTTATTTATAGTCTCACCACCAGTGTCATCACCAGTGTTGGTTAAGTTACTTTAAAAAAAATGATACATTTTTGAGTAGGAATCAGTAATTTGTAATCTATTAAGTTACTAATTGCTTAATGTAAAAAGTAATCAGATTACTAATTACTTTACTTTGAAGTTACTTTAAAAACATAGAAAATACCTATAAATATACAAAATAAACTGCAGCTCTTTCAGTAATTTAATATTCACTGAAAAATATTACAATGGGTTGATCACAGCCTCTTGACATATTCAAAAGACTTAAAGAGATAGTTTGTCAAAAACTTAAAATTCTCTTATCATTCACTTGTTCCAAACCTGTTTGTCTTTTTTCCCCCACAAAAGAAGACATGAAGAAAACTGGATACCTGTAACCACTGACATCAATAGTATAAAAAAGCACTGCAGTGTTTAGCTGTTCTGTATTTGTCTGAGGTAATTAGTCTACCGAAATGTGTATATTCTACACAAAGTATGAAGTTGACCGGTCAGTTCCTTTCACGTGACTTGTGGTTTTCAGCTGTGTGCACCTGGAAAATGCGAGTGCACGCAATATGATTTCATTTTATATTCCTCGATTGGAATTAACGAACTCGCACATGCAATGGATGCATTATGTACACAACCCCATAATCAGCTACACTTCTCTTTACATTCAGAAGATACCTTCACTCCCGATCCTGCAGAAAAATCCAATTTAGCCTGTTTAGGCTGAGTTGGACGCCAGTGTTCTCCTTGGCGACGAATATTGTCATAGAACGCCTTTTGTTCAAGTGCTTGAACAAGTTGCTGGTCGACATAAAAGCAGTCGAAAGTTAAACTGCATAAACTGCATTTCACAGCAATTTTTTTGTTTTTATGCTCGATGAAATCAAAGTAATGTCTGTATTTCCACTTGAAAAAGCAACCGCTCTCACCAGCAGCAGTGTGTTTTCCAGCTATTTAAAAGTGCATGCTTACTAACTGATATTGCAGCTGAAAACGTGATTTAAAATAAGAGTTTCTTTATTCTAAAAACTAAATATGTAACGCAAGTAACGCAATTACACTGACTTTAGTAACTGTAATCAAATTACTCAAATTTAAAATGTCATTCATTAAATTACTGCGTTCCCTAAAAACGTAATTAGAATACAGTTACACCCAACTCTGCTCACCACCTATTGGTTAAATAGTGTAATTGTCCATTTTTAAGCATCATTAAAAATATTTTCACACATGTGATTTGAATGACAATGCCTTTGCGATCGTTACAAACGTAGGATTAATCTACATGTAAAAATCTGTGGGTCACCTGCATTCAGACCTGTGAGTTGTGATCCATCCAGATTACGGATCAACCATGATCCGTTACCCCCTACTAAAAACCTGTAACCATTGACTTCCACAGTATTTGTTTTTCCTACCATGAAAGTCAATGGTTAAAGGTTTTCAGCTTTCTTCAAAATATCTTATTTTGTGGTTTACAGAATAAAGAAACTAATAAAGGATTGAAACCACCTGAGTAAATTTAAATTTTGGGTGAACTATTGCTTTAAGGAGCTGATATAAAATTAGACTAATACAACATGACACATGTAAATCACTTCTTTAGCAAAGGCTCTGAATAAGGCTTTAATCAGGTGCATTGATGTACTGAATCCATCCGCTATGATCTTGCTTCCTCTACTAACTTCCTCATTTTTCAAAAACCACAAAGTCAGATTACATCACTCAAAAACCACTTAAAAAGAAGAACTTACCTGTTAAGGTCAAACTTGTGGTACAGTTCAAGAGCTTTGCCAAAGTATTTATGTTCACTGTTTAAAGACTCTGATTTTGCAGCACAGGTCCCGTGTTTCGTCCATTCATAATTCCTAAGCACAAATGATAAAAAAAAAAAAAACTATCAATAAATAATATTATATCATTTCAGCATCAATATAATAGTCACAACAGTCACATTGCAAGATATGCAATGTCAAGTTTGAATCGTAATTAAAGGGTCATGTATATATATATATATATATATATATATATATATATATATATATATATATATATATATATATATATATATATATTCATTCATATTCGAGACCTGATTGGGAGGTAACGTCCGATTCCAATTGAATTTGAAACCACGTGATTGAGACATAGATTTCCGATCACGCGATCAGATCTTTACATCCCTACTAATAATAACAATAAATATAATAGATCATTGTATTGCCTAAATGCTTTTGCCGGGTCTGACATACCAAAATTTTGGGGAAGATGGTTCTAGCAGATCTGGCCAGAATTTCTCCATTTCTGGTAGTATGTCCTGTAAGACAAGTGCATACAACATCTTAATCAAATATCAAATTAAAAAGATTGCACATGCAACAGGACAGGACAAGACAAATAAACAATTACCTCAATCAAACTGGCATTAAAATGCCAAGATGTGTTGCACCTTACACCAGTGTTGGGCCTGCAATGATAACAAAAAATGTTCTTTAAATACTTTGAACCCTATTGTCATGCAGTTAATAGACTTAAATTAAATTGACAATGCCTAATACATATGCTCCTACACAATAGCTATGTCTTAAAATAGCAAATATTTGTCAGACAAACATTAATATGTAAATCTGACTTAAGAAACCCACCATAGTCCGTGCAGAGTCCAATAGCTGAAATCTGTTTTGCAGTGTTCCATCTGAAAATGAAAAACAACATAATTTGTCACACTGATACCCAGTGGATAAAAAAAAGTTATATTGGCATTAAAACAATGGAAAGTAAAGTATACAATACTTTGCAAAATGTCTGTGGCCAATGCTGGGTCAGTATGAGTTTTGTCCATTCTCCCCTGAAAGAAGCAGTCCATTCACTCTCACATACAAGCTCAATTACAATCTCACATAGAGTTTGTGCGTTTATTTAATTGGTTAAACAAAAAAAAAAATACTCTTAACTAACAATAAAACCTAATCAATTATGTACTAAAGAAATTAAAAGGCCATGCAGAACATTAGATCTCATAAAGCAAATTCATAACACATCTGAACAATGTTTTGCGATTTTGGCTATTCTGAATGGTAATTCTGAGTAGATTTAAATTCCCATTACTATAGCATTTTTAATGGTTTATATTTAGAAATACAAAGACAACTATTTTAATCAATTCTATATCATGAGTAAGTTGTAAGTTATTCAAATATAACTGGATTAATCAAACCGATTTCAATTGTCAAAACAAACTAATTTAAAATGACTTTAAATGGCCTGTTTAAAATACGAAAGAATTATATTATGTAATGTAAATGTAAAGTAATTTGTACACATTTTATGAGGTTTTTTTTATATACTTAACCTTCAAACAACACAGGCATTTTCAACTTCCATTGTTAAACATATTTAACATTACATCCAAGCAACATAAAATAAAAGAGTACAAAATAATAATAACATAAATAAAACCTTAAATCATACTAATGCAAATGAAAATATATTAAGGGGGTCAATCAATATAAGCCGACAAAAGTTTAGAGCGCTTTGAGGCACTTTTTGTTTTTACCTGTTTTATGGATACACATTTTATCTATAGAGGTAAAGTTGGTTTTATATTCGAATATTCAGACATATGAGCAGCCAATGACTATCAAAGTACAACACTGTTCACAGTCAATTAGATAGTGTTAATGTTGTTTTGAAGTTATAATTTTGCATGCTAATTCCGATCGAATATTCAAAGTAACATGGTAAACAACATAGAGAGTTCTAAATGAACAAATGTGCAAATATAAAACCAACTTTACCTCTATATTTTATCAGTACTGTTGACTGTTGAGAAAAAAGCTGGTAACACTATGATACCGACATTTACAGGAAGCGTACGAGGTACTGCATTTATTTTTTTCTCACCAAACATTTCTTCAAGAAATGTAATAAAATAATTGTACTGATAAGTAAAGGAATTAAAATACAATTCCCAAAAGTCAAAGAGCAATAGTATCAAAACAATAACGGTGTGAAATAGGTTTAATGGTGCTACAGCACGCCAACAAACATGTATTCATGGGTTTTTCTCAGGAAACCATTAAAACAACACGACACTTATGATTTTAAATATAAAACTTCGTAATTAAGTATATAAAAACATAAGAATAAAAACAAAACTGTTGTCTACGAAGCACAACGCGTAGTTTCAACATAATTTGTTAATTTTTAATAATTTGACAGCGTTTTCAGTGAAATTCCCATTACCGAAACGTGCCCGCGCATGTCTGAATGTGTGAAAATTTTAGAACAAAAACAAATGAATTGTTTTTAAATATTATTTTACATGACAGAACAAAAAAATAAATAAATGTACATCAATGTATAAATCCAATTATTTATTTGACATACCGAGGATGTGTAAAGGCCGATGAGCAAAGATATCCAGCACTAAATATGACAGCAAATGCAATGAATCTCATGTTTCCAGGTGGAGCAAGACCGTTCATCTTATAGAAAACAAAATAAAGATTTATTATGAACATTCATACAACGTACACTGTTCAAAGTATCTGCAAGACACTGGAAAAGCATACCAGTTGCTTGCTAAGGTAACAATCGGATAAAAGAATACACTGAAAACAAACTTGCGCTAAGAAGTCACGTTACCTGTTATTGTCTGAAGTGCCGCTCCAATTCACATAACGTTACAGTTCTCCTTACGTCCTATTAGTATAACTCTGACTGAAGTAAAACTGCCCAGACTATCTAAAAATGATGTGCGGTTGAGTCACTTTGGAGCCACTTCCTTTCCTGTCAGTAACAAACAGCCTGTGTTTGTTATGGTAGCATTTCCGCGCGTGCGCTGTCAAGTCATGTGATAAACAGCAATAAATGTCACGTGAAGGAGAATTATGCAAAATAAGCTAAAAGAAAACGTCATAACAGCCAGATAGTTTTCTAACGTGTAATATATATGATTGTTACAGTGAATTGCCACATTTTGATTCCTTTAAAAGCTTAAAAATTAAGTAGTAATTTTTGTTGTTGTAGGCCTACAACAAATGACAAAATGTAACAATGATTACGTTACATTATTTATATATCTTATGTTGCATTTTAATACATAATATTGTTTAATGCAAAATAAAATTAAGCACGTGATTTTAATTAAAAAAATATTGCCTGTTCTTAAAAGTTGAAAAGATTTAAAATTATGATATTTAATAAATGTGGGCAGAGTGTATTCGTTTTTAGCAGCTGTACCTTTTCACTAATTCAGAGCAACACACCATTACACTCCTCGTGTTATTTAAAAAGTCATGCTATTTAAATGCCAATATCGAGCTTAAATGTCTGTCTGGTATCTTAATATGTGCGAAATGATGTGGGAAGTTAGTGTAAATGCTATATATAGTCTTATGCTTATCCATAAATGGGATGCGGGAGAGGCAGCATTCCATATGGGTAATATTTTGCTTTTCATCAGCTGGTTTCTCCCAGGCGGGTAGAGGCTCATCTACCTCCGCGTCGCGCTCTTGTATTCTCCTGGGGTAAGTATATTTGGCCACTTTTCCACACGTTTCGGTGTCAAATCATAATGGAAAGTTGTCCTTGTAAAAATATTAATATTGTTGAAGCTGAAGGAGAGTTTTGGTGGGATGTTTGCTTGAGTGAGAGTTGCACTTGACTTTGAAGGGGTTCATTACTAGTTTCAGTGCTTTATGGATATGATTGATTGAATGAATAGCTGGATACACTTTGCCATTGTTTTATTTGTGAATAAAATAAAATTAAAGTAGTCTTAAGTATTGGATGGAATGACTGATGGCATATTTGATGATTATTGTTGCATTATGTAAAGGACTGATTATTAGTATGTCATATTGCTTAAAAACTGCATATAGATATGTTTGATGTGCACATTGATGCTATTGTGTGGTCATGAAGTGACTGCGTTTGAGTTGTTTATGCATGATTGAGTTATAAAAATGTCTTTGTTGTGGATATTGATTTGCAGTATAGTTCATTTGTCCTGAATAGTGGGTAAATATTCATGAAAAGTTGGTTATTTGTTATGTATTTAAGTACAATTATTAAAATAATTGCATGCATCTTCAAATATACAGTTGAAATCACCCTTGAATACTGTACCCATCTCCTTGGACTGTCTGATCCCAACCCCCAACCTCTAATTTTAAACTGCTGTGAAGTTTGGCTTCCCTGTGGCCCAAAGCTCCAGAACACCCCCTCCTCTTCAGCACCACAAACAGGTCGACTTTCCTAGCATCTAAATCACAGCAGGAGTGGGTTACGCTCTGGATTTAGTGCAATACTTCGTCCCAAATTATTTTAAATACCGAATATGGAGTGTATGAGTTAATGCATCTATCAATGTAGGCATTTTTGTTATGTCTTGTGTGCAAAGATGCTGCATGTTTATGTTCCAGGTTTGATTTCTTAGAAGCTGCCAAACATGGCTGCAGTCGTTACCGGACACAAGCATTTTGATCAAGAATACCTCACTACAGAGTCTAAATTTATTGCTCGAGAGTACTCTAGGTAAGGTGAAGAATTACAGCAGCTCAAGCTAATTTCAACGGCTAATAATGAGACTTAGGCAATACTGCTACTTCTAATAACATAGCAGCGCATAACATCATCTGTAACAATATCATGTTTAACACATAACGACATCTGCCAGCAGTTGGAGCTCTGCTAATATAGCACATTACCAACAGTAGCCGAGCTATAATGGATAGCCTTCCTTTATGTCACTACTACTTTTCATCTGGCTGGTTGACATGAAATACTTAAGGGAAGTTGACATGGCCTGCAGTGTGACATGCTGTACTCCATGTTAAACTGTGTTCTAATTATGCATGCGGCTTAGGTGACCTCATATTTAAGAGAGAGAGAGAGAGAGAGAGAGACTGCAGGCTGCATTTGTCACACTAAAGTATTTAAAATAAACTGAAATGAAGCCAAAAAAAAGTAAATAATAACAGTTTCACATGATCAGTTGTGTAAATATCAAGGACTTTTATTATACTAAATATACAAATATTAGATGGCATGCTTCCTCTTCCTCTTCTTTCGCTCTGGGAGTCCGCTATGGCAGCCCTTTGAACTGTTTACGGCATTTGTGCAAACTTTGGCACACTGATAGAGGACAGTCTGATCTTCAACCATAACCACAACTCTTTAACTTAAACTCTCTAGCGCCACCACTTGTCCAAAGTTTCACTTATGTTTATCGTTATAACTTTTGAACCGAATGGGCTACAATCAAATTATTTTTTCCTCTGATTCTTTGGCTCAAGCTGATTGAAACGCATCCTGTGACGACATTTTCCATCATAATTTTTTTTTGCGTATAACTTCTCAACCCTTGGTCCAAAATTCCTAAAATTGGTCTCTTACATGCGGCAGAGCATGTCCAAGTCGAATGATGTCTGATTTTTCCAGGTCAGCCATTTTGGCCATCAGCCATTTTGACTTATGTCAAAAATTGCTATATTTTATGGATGGTATGCGTGTTCGGGACTGTGCCCTGAAAGTGCTCAAAACGTTTTGTCACAGCACCACCTTTTGGTCAAACGTTATAACGATATTTAAAAAAATGCTAATAACTTGTAACACCGAAGTATTTAAAATAAACTGAAATGAAGAGCCAAAAAGTAAATAACCGAATAACAGTTTCACATGAGCAATCGTGTAAATATTAGGGAAATTTATTATACTAAATATACAGATATTAGATTACATGTTTTGTAAGCTTGATAAGCTTTTCATTTTGTACTTTAAAATTATTTTATTTTAATTAATTTTATTTAAATAACATGATGCTTAGAATTAGATATTTTTAATATATGAAAATAGGGGAAAAAAGATGCTGGTTTATTGTGTATGTGAAAATATATGTACTAGGGCTGCACGATATTGGAAAAATCTAGCATTGCGATATGTTTTTATTTATTGGAATATGACCAGATGACTTGATATCTCTATTTAGAAAGAACTAATAATGTTAGATCAATTGGGATGGTTCTGCAGTGGGAGAGCATCTACATAAGGTCTTATAAACAATTAATATATTTCCCCATAACGTTTTTGGTGTGGTCTTTGCTATATGCAGTGCATTTCAGTATTTGAATGTGTTGTGAGTATTTTCATGCACGTGTTTATTTAATGATTGATGAATTGATGTTTACTATTTGCATCTCCATAAAAATCTAATAAACAATGTATACATTTTTTACACATTTCCACTGTGGTCTGTGCCATTTGCAGTGCATTTATGTATTTGCACATCTATGAATACAATTAAGAACAATCTATAAATACAATTAACAAAACGATACAACAAAAATAAAGTGTTTTATCGTTTCCCGAGTCTAACAGTATTTACGTACAGTAATTTAATGATAAAAATAAAAATATTTTAATAAAATGAATTGTTGTTAAAGTCACAAGTGGTACAATTTCTCAAGCCTGAATGCTTTTAAAATCATTATACAATTCTAGACATCAAAAACACATGCAAACGATAAATCAACATTTTATATCCTGTGATGTGTCTATTGTGAATTATCACATTGTGATAACGATGCTGAAATTATTTATTGTGGTGCCCTAGTATGTATTTTAAATAAATGGAACTTTTCACCAAGTTAGCATTTTACTTGTGATGATGCTATTTATTGTTAGCCTGATGATAAGTTAAAGGATCCGTATTCAAAATTAGGGCTGGGCGATTAATCAAAAAATAATCTCAATCAGCATTCAGAACCTATAATCAATCAAAATTTTCCAGGACGATTTTTTCAATCACTTTCTCTACGTGTCACGTGACCCCACTCTGTTAACTTTGCAGCTACATCTGATCCCTGGTCAAGTAGGACGAAAGACTCATCCTTGAGCCTTACTTTGCATTACATTGACGATAATTGGAAGCTGCGACAGAGATGCCTTTAGACGACTTATAAAACTTGTCAGCAGCAAAAAAATTTAAGAAATAAAATAATCGTTCATTAATCGTAATTGAGTTAAAATGTTCAATTAATCGAGATTTTGATTTTAAGCCAAATCGCCCAGCCCTATTCAAAATTTATCAGAACTCTAGCTAATTATTGTGAACCATGCATTTTTTTTAAGCAAACAAACAAAAAAACAATAAACATTGTACAGTATATATCTTCAGTTACTTCTTTCTTTCCACAAAAGACTGCCCTGATGGTGTTGCTTTAAAAGCATGAATAAGGATATGCTTGTTTATGTTTGCATAATTTGCATGTGAATAAAACGATTATTAATATGAGAGGATATGAAATGTTATTGACTCATGCATATAGTTGAATTCCTTTACGTTTCTCTAATGCTGTTTACAGTTTATAGTTTAAGAGTTTAGATGCAAAAACTAGGCATGGGATGATAACTGTTTTCAAGGTATACCGCAGTTTGGAAGAGTCAAGAATTTAAAACCATAAATATTTTCTGCTATACTGTTCCTAAGGTATGTGTACTTTTTTTTACTGATGTTTTTTTTCTGTGAAACCATGATACTTTTATCCAAGGTTATCAAACCGTCAGAAATCTATACCGGCCCATGCCTAGCAAAAACCTCTAAGTGTCGTCTGAAATTTCCATTGAAAATGTCAATTTTTCTCAGCCTCCTTTGTTAATGTTGAGTTATTTCACCTCAAAGACCATGAAAGGGAATTATTCTTTGCCATAAACGTAATATTACTAAACCCACACTAAGCGGCCTGATAAAAATGCTAATTTTAGATGACATTTAGAGGTTTTTGCATCTAAACTCTTCAGTTGCTGTACAGTTTTGGTCTCAGTGTTAATGTTTCAAAATAAAAAATCTGTTTTATTCAGCTCTGTGGCTGAAGAGGTGAAATATCAGTACCAAACACAGAAGAGAGTCCACCAAGTGGTAATGCATCATAAATTACTGTATCATTATTTTCCAATATTCTTATTTAGATATGCTGTTGTTAAAGAACTTTTGTTAGTTAATATGTATTTTACGGTTTGTTAAAGACATTTGGTGTTACCTTACACGTGGTTAACAGGCTCTCTGAACATATACAGTTGAAGTCAGAACTATAAGCCCCTCTGTTTATTTTTTCCACAATTTCTGTTTAATGGAGAGAAGATTTTTTTAAAACACATTTCTAATCATAATAGTTTTAAAAACTCATTTCTAATAACTGATTTATTTTATATTTGCCATGATGACAGTATTTTATATTTATATTTTACTAGATATTTTTCAAGACACTTCTATACAGCTTAAAGTGACATTTGAAGGCTTAACTAGATTAATTATGTTAACTAGGCAGGATAGGGTAATTAGGCAAGTTATTGTATAACAATGGTTTGTTCTGTAGACTTAAAAAAAATTAAAAGGGCTAATAATTTTGACCTTAAAATGGATTTAAAAAAATTAAAAACTGCTTTTATTCTAGCTGAAATAAAACAAATAAGACTTTTTCCAGAAGAAAAAATATTATCAGACATACTGTAAAAATTTCCTTGCTCTGTTAAACATCCTTTGGGAAATATATATAAAAAAATAATAATAATTCAATGGAGGGCTAATGATTGTGACTTCAACTGTATATCATCAAGCATAAGGTTTATAGGAGCCAAAAACACTTCAAACTGATGATTTCTTTTAATTGTTGACTCATTAGGTCGAGAGGAAGATGCCTGAGAAATACATTCGGGAGGAGTCCATGATCAGGGGCCCTGCATTTGTGGTTAGACTGAGGTCCCACACTGTGTTCGAAAAGAGTGCCATTAAACTTTTCTGCACCGTAGAGGGATATCCCACCCCACATGTCAAATGGTAAGGTTTCTTTGCTCAAACAACTGTGCAGAAGTAATGTTACTATTAGGGCTAAACAATACTGGGAAAATATGCGAAATTGCTCTTATAGGGTGATATTTCCTGCAATGTAACATTTAACCTAAACAAAAAATGTTATTTGAAATCACTATAATGTAAATTATTGGGTTAAATTTAAAGAGTCTCACAGTTGAAGTCAGAATCATTAGCCCTAATGAATTATTAGCCCCCCTGTTTATTTTTTCCCCAATTTCTGTTTAATAGTGAGAAGATTTTTTTCAGCACATTTCTAAACATAATAGTTTTAATAACTCATTTCTAATAAACTGATTTATTTTTATCTTTGCCATGATGACAGTAAATAATATTTTACTAGATATTTTTCAAGACACTTCTATACAGCTTAAAGTGACTTTTCAAGACATTTCTATACAGCTTAAAGTGACATTTAAAAGCTTAACTAGGTTAAATAGGTTAACTACAGTAGGCAGGTTAGGGTAATTAGGCAAGTTATTGTATAACAATGGTTTGTTCTGTAGACTATCGTAAAAAAAAAATATTTAAAGGGGCTAATAATTTGGACCTTAAAATAGTTCTTAAAAAATTAAAAACTACTTTTATTCTAGCTGAAATAAAACAAATAAGTCTTTCCCTAGAAGAAAAAATATTATCAGACATACTGTGAAAATTTCCTTGCTCTTTTAAACATAATTTGGGAAATTTTTAAAAAAGAAAAAAAAATTCAAAGGGGGGTTAATAATTTTGTTTTCAACTGTATATACATTTTTCGTTTTATTTAATAAAAGAATAAATAATTATTACAAAAAAAGCATTTTCGGTCTCTGTTTTCGGCCAAGTGCATTCAAAGTTTTTGGTTTTGGCTCTGAATATTAATTTTGGTGCATTACTAAATAAAAGTAATTTATTTCATGCTTTGTGATATGAATATTGCATTTTCTTATAATAACGAAAATGTTTTAATATATTGTGCAGCCCCAGTTGCTATGAGTTTGGAATTGCAGATTTATGTCTGTGGTTATACTCTTTCTGGCCACTTTATTAGCTACACATTGCAAGTTCCACACTGGAAAATTATAAATTGGATTAACATTTTTTAAAGTAAGTGATTGCTAACAATATATGGTGGCTAAATTTTAACAAACTGATTAAATTTAGTAATGTTCAACTTAATTTGTTTGTTTAAATTCAGCCCATATAAATTGTTTGCAACCATTTACCTTAAAAAAAACAGTAAATCTAAAGAATCATATTTTCATTGCCTATACTGTAGTACCTCTTTTTGACTTTGGAACAGTCTTATTTCTTCATAGCATAGATTTTGGAAAGTTCACAAAATTTTCCATGGGGATCAAAAAAATAGAGAAAACATTTTGCCGTTTGTTCAAACTACTTACTTAAAATGAGCTGAAACTACCAAATTCTTGAGATTTTTTTGGGACAACTTTGTTTACTTTATCGATACGTGTTGGGACAACATGAATGAATTTTGTTGAACCCTGCATGTTTTATAGTGTATTTGAACTTTGTGACATGGCATGTTATACTCTTAATCAATGCTCAGTTGGCACTAAGGGGCAGAGAAATCATTTCCCACCCCGTTAAACCACCAAACAATTTTTCTTGAAAATGGATCCATGTTGTTTACGCCAATTTCTGACATTACCATCTAAATGATGCAGCAAAAATCAAGACTTATCAGACTAGAAAAGTTTTCACCAATCTGATTTTGGTGCAGGTGAGATTTGTAGTTTGATCCCAGCTCTCAAGAACATCACCTTCTCTGATTTACTTTTATTTCATTTTGCATTATTTATTTTTATTGAACTTTATTGTAGTGATCAGATCTACATTTCTTATAGATTAGCAATTTCAGTATAAATACCCTGACCAGTCAGCAACACTCATGCCATGTTCAAACTTACTTAAATCACTGTATTAAAAAAAAAGAAAAATCACAATTCAGGGAGGAAGGAACTTTAAATATAACAAACCACAAACAGAAAGTAGACAACAGCCCCTCATAAATTATTGCTGCATACAAATAAGTAAAATATAATAAACAATAAAATATCAACATAGATGTTCCATGTGCCCTCTTATATTCCACTGTTATCCATCCTCTAATTCTCCAGTCCTGTGTGGTGTGGCAGACACGTTTTGCTCATTCGTGATATTATGGGTCTGTGCAATATAACAATATATATCATATGGACAAAATAAAAAGTGTATTGTTTTATATTATGCTCTATGATTTATATTGTGGCATCACAAAATACATTGGCTCTCATTTATAAATGTGGCGTATGTACAAAATGGGGATGGAAATATGCATACAGCACTTCCCACACAAAGTTTTTTTTTTTATAAAAACAAACTTGAAGATAGAATGTGCGCAGCTGTAAGCAAACTCTAAATAAACATATCTAACTTAAATGTTGACTTAATTTAATCACTTTAAATCATCAAATGAGCCCTAAGCATTACTAATTAAATAAAAATTAATTATGCGTTCCCTTTCAGGAAGTTTTCTTCACAAAGTTTTGGCAATGAGATCTATTATTTATGGTAATACTTTTTCAAGAGTTATTTATATGAGTGAAATATTACATGGCATTGCAGACGGTAACATGAATAACAGTATTGTGAGAAATTTGCAATATGAAAGTACAATATTTACATTTTGCATTTTATGCAGTGATATTTTACACAGTTTTATACAGGGATATTTTGGCCTGTATAATCATTCGTTTTTGAAAGTGTTTTGTATTTCATTAACATTTATTTTATATTTCCAGCATCTGTATGTAAAGTGAGAAATAGGATCCCATATGAATGAGAAAAATTTTAAGTACATATTTTAAAATGTAAAAAAATAAATAGTCATTACTACTGTATGTGGTCAGTGTATGTAAATTACAGAAAATGATATATGAATACACTGATATGATGTATGAATGACATATGAAAACACTGTAAAAATATCTGTAAATGAGCATTTTAATTCATGCTTTTTTTTTTAGTTTTTCCTTGAAAAAATGTAGCCTTGAAAAGTTGGAAAAAGTGACTTTTATTTATATTTTTCAATAGTTTAAACTTTAAAGTGATATATTGTCTCGGTTGATGTTGTATATTATGCCACAAAAACCTGGTAATAAACTGCCAGTCTATTTTCTATTATTTTACAGACTTATTTCTCTAAATATTATTTTTTATACATTATATTATTTCAAACTACTAAAATGTCAGTAAAAGTCACTTTGCTAAACTGTACAGTTAAATTTTCAACATCAAAAGTCGACAGAGCAGAGATCGAGCCCCCACAATGCAATTCACAAACGTAAATACACAGAAAATACACAAAAAACGGAAACTGTTAATTAACATATATTTCTTACGGTGTATATATCGTTATTAGGATGTGAGATAACTTGTATCGTAATATGACTTATATCGTGAGTTCCTCAAAGTTTGATGCTTGATTAAAACTTTTGCAGACTGTTTTGGACACTTACACACTTAAATGTATAGAGTTGCTGCTGTGTGATTGGCTGATTAGATATTTGCATTTCCGAGCAGTTGAACTGTTGTACCTAATAAAGTGGCCACTACAAGTAAAACATTACAGGGAACCATTTATGTTTTGTCTATAATTCTTAATATTTGAAATCAATGATAAACAAACGTTTGTACTATATTCTATTAATTATTCTATTATATTCTATTAATATATTGTTATTATCTCTAACAGGTTCAAGGATGATGTCATCTTGGACGTTTCCTCTGGAAAGTACTTTGTGGAGGGTAATGCTGGATTCCACTCTCTCACCATCCTCAAGTAATTTTAACTTTACATTTTTGGGAATTTTTAGTGATGCAGTGACAGAATGTGGTTTATTGTTGATCGGTATTGAACAGAATGAATGACAAACTTGAGTGTGTGACAATGAAGGACAAGACTTGGGTTTAATGCTCATTAGAAGAAGTAAAGGAATTTACAGGAAGATTTAAAAATGAAATAAACATTTATCCAATAAATTAATTTGCATATGCAACATTAAATAAATTTTAGGTTTAATGTTAGTGGTTCTAACTTCATCATCTTCTTTTTTGTCTTCTTCTTCTTCTTCTTCCTGTTTTTGACAAGAAATCTATATATATATATAGACAATGAGGGAAATAAGTATTGAACACGTCACCATTTTTCTCAGAAAGCATATTTCTTAAAGTGCTGTTGACCTGAAATTATCACCGGATGTTGGTAACAACCAAGGAAATCCATAAATGCAAAGAAAACAAATCTAATTAGTCTACAAATTAAGTTAAAATGGCGCAGGGAAAAAGTACTGAACACATGAAGAAAGGAAGGGGTAGAAATGCAGTGAAAGCCCAGACAGCAGCTAAAATCTCTCAGTAGTTATCATCAATCCTCCGCCCTTTCATCATTGTAAATTAATATTAGCTGCTTCAGTCCAGCATCTTACCAGGATGATGAAGATGAAACCAAAGTGGACATTGCGAGTCAATGATCTAAAACAGGAATCTCTCAAATGCTTTCAGACAAAGAAAATCAAGCTGTAGAATAGCCCAGCCAATCACCTGACTTGAATCCAATATAAAATACAAAATAAAGCTCAGATTTGATAGACGAGACCCACAGAACATCAAGATTTTTACACTCTGTTGGAGTCAGTGAAAAACTTACACCTGAGCAATTCATGTGACTTCATTCTACATATGAGAGGCGTCTTTAAGCTGCACCGGTACCTGTCCATGGATCAATTGGTATAGGGCCGCACAAGAAATCATTAATGATTTCAGTTTTTTTTATTATCTGAGCCTGAAAAATCTTTTATTTTGAAAAGTCTTTTATGTTGAGAAATGACTGTATTCTCTTGCTTACATCTCGGTCACTTGAGCACCCAAATTTAACTCACAAGCAGCAAAATAAGTAAGAAACAGAAATCCTTGGAAAGTTTATTTGCTAAGGGGAAAAGGCCCAGTGAAGGACCTACGAACTGCCAAGGAATAGATCCACAATTTATTTGTCAACAAATCAGCTGAATCCACCATGGCTGTGCAAGAAGATCATATGATGGAGATCCCAAATGATGGTGGCCTTTTAGGGGCTGTTTGCATATCTTTTCTAGACTTTGCGTAAGTTCGTGGTTTCCAATGGAGGTGCTCACAAGTGGCGTGACGCCTTCCAGACCAGTCGCCTTCCAGACCACCCAGTTGAATGAATCCTGTGAGCGCACCCCGAATCACGTGACAAGAATTGACTGATCAGCTTATGCTTGTATGAAATATACACATTTTACACAGACTTTATCTCAGACAAACACAGAACACCCAAACACTGCAGTGCTTTGTGATTTTTTTCCCCATAAATAAAACTTGTATCAGAGTTACAGCAATGTTTTGTCAGCTTGTCTTCCTCAACAACTACAAAACACTGCACCTCCCCCTCGGTCCACGGTAAAATTGTGAAGTGATGACTGGTCCCCATGATAAAATGATTGAGGACCACTATAGGGGTGTGACGAGACACTTACTCCACGAGACGAGACACGAGATTGGGTTCACGAGAACGAAACGAGACAAGATTTTTACAGTATTTTTAAGAAATCTTCAATGATGAAATACATGAATGTAAAATATTTTATTCAACTGAAGAAAAAAAAAAAATCACAAGTTGCAAAACTATTTAGGTGCTTTTTTAAAATCAACTGGTAATGAATGTTATTTTATTTCTGTTTTAATTAATTCTGTGCAGTAAATGACATGCGAACGCTGCAAAATATTTAGCTAATATATGAATGCAAAATAGATTTTTAAGAAAATCACAAAATCTAATGTGACAGAGATATTAATACTCTGCGTCTTAATTCGATTAGTGTTTACAGCGATTATGGCTTAATCTAAAGTGCTATTCCATTGTATGATATGAGCTGTGGTTAATGCATGTGGCTGCAGTTGTAGCGGCCTCTGCTTATGGATGCGGCAACTCCTAAACCCGGGTGAAGAAAAAAAATCGGTTACGTCACACTCACCCACCCCAACTGAGTGATGCGCAACTCTGAGGCCAGCCTGTCAGGTGTGTGCAAAACACTTGATGTGCGGTTGTAATCCAATCCTGCGTCCAATTTTCAGTGCTAAATTCACCCTCACGCTCCATCATAACTTACGGACAACTTTTCACCTCGATGAGAAATCTCGTCGCGATTTAATCTCGTACAGTAGCTTAAGATCTCGTCACATGGACCACACTAAGGACCACTGATATAAAGTATTAAAAACGTTTCTGTAGTTCAGTACTTTTCTCCTTGTCTTTCCATTGTTATTACACATAACAAATTTTTCCAAAAATTGTTTTGTTTTGTTTTGTTTTATTTTTTAGGTTTGTATTGTTGGGGTTTTACCAAAACCTGGTTTAATTCTGTGTGTATTTATTTAATTACTGTGTATATTTCAAGTAATATTGGTTAGTACTATTGACCTTGGCAGTAAAAAATATTTATTTATTTAATGATGATGATGATGATGATGATGATTATTATTGTTGTTATTATTATTATTAATATTAAGAAATACTGTGCAAAATGTCCTCGCTCTGTTAAACATCACTAGGGAAATATTTAAATAATAATTAAAAGTTCACAGGAAGGCTAAAATTGAAGGCTATAAAACTGTCTATCATTATTAAAAGTAATATTCTTACTTTTAGCCAATAAATTAAAGACAGTAATAAAAAAAACATTAATAACGTTAATACAAAATTGATAAAATACACAACTTACTGTATTAAACAATTGTAAAATAGTCATAGTATATTCAGAGCAAATGGTTATTACATTAATTAAAAAAAAAAGTTTTACTTTTTAGCAATGTACTGCATAAAGATGTTTTTTTTTTAAAGATTTCCTGTGATTCATTTCTATAAAGACAATTAAACATAACTAAGAAGTGGATTTCCACAAAAGGCAGTCATGTCAATGGGATTGCAAGTGAACTTTTCCAATTTAGTCCAGGGCTGGTTGGTGCGCCGCCCACGTCTTGAGATCCTGTCAGCTGTTCTTGTCAAAGTGCTGAGCTTGGTGTCATCTGACACTCCGGCGCCTTACAGAGAGATGACTTTCACTGCTGTCAGCCTGTCAGTGCCACAAAAACTCAGGGGCCTTTATGTCACTTTCCTGACGGCTTCTTGCATTTGAAGGCCAAACCTCACAGGTGAATCTTAGCTTTCCGCATTTCCTCTAAAATGACCAAACCTTTCATTTTTTTTCTGACAAGCAGCCATGCTTTTCAAGACCCCCAGGGGCCAGGAGAACCGGCTCGAAAATAGTACGGTCACACCGAAGGTCACATTGCAGTCTTCTCATTTTCTTTTCCCTTGCGTCTCCTGTTGCCATTCAAGCCTCAAAGCCTCCCCGGTGTTGAACACGTCTCGAAAAACAGGCGCTGCTCTACATTAGCATTTAGTTTGGAGCAATTATCCTCTTGACATTAGAGCATTAGTTAACTGCCAATTTATCCATCATGATGGGGAAGCACTTTATGTGCTTTCCAAATGTCAATTAGGAAATGACTGTGGCATATATCCAATCAACTAGCAATCTTGCTGATTATTTATTGACTGATTAATTAGTGGAGTGGGTGAAGATGGTGTTGCGATCCAGCCGTGTATTGATTGAAGCTGTAGACACCTGTGAATGAGTTATGCCTGCTTTTGTAGGTGCGCAACTGATGACACTGCAATGTACACGGCTGTAGCCTCAAACTCGCATGGACAGGCTTCCTCCCAGGCCTCCATCATTGTGAAGAGTAAGCCTTTTTCTTGTATTTTCTGGTTTTTAAAGGAACACTCCACTTTATTTTGGAAATAGGCTCATTTTACAAGTTACCCAGAGCAAAACAGTTGACCATTTATGAATCAATTCAGGCAATCTTCGGGTTTGGCAGGAGCTCTTTTAGCTTAGCTTAGCATAAGTCAATGAATCGGATTAGACCATTAGCATCTCACTTAAATAATAAAAAAATAATAATTTTAATAATTTCCCTGATTTATCAAATTTTGATCATTTTCGCTTATCACTTTTGTAGTTACATAGTGTACAAAAACCGACAGCAAATGAAAAGTTGGTCTTTTTTAGGCTGATATGGCTAGGAACCTTACTTTTCTTTATTTTATTTTCAGCTTAGTCCCTTTATTAATCACAGTTTGCCACAGCGAAATGAACCGCCGACTTATCCAGCATATGTTTTACGCAGCAGATGCCCTTCCAGCTGCAACCCAACACTGGGAAACACCCAAACACTCACATACACTACAGACAATTTAGCTTACATAATTCCTCTATCCCACATGTCTTTGGACTGTCGGGGAAACCGGAGCACCCGGAGGAAACCCACGTAACCACGGGGAGAACATACAGTCTCCACACAGAAATGCCAACTGACCTAGCCGAGGCTCAAACCAGCAACCTTCTTGCTGTGAGGTGACAGTGCTACTCACTGCACCACAGCGCCGCCCTAACTATACTTTTATTCTAGCGTAATAATCACAGAACTTTTCTGCTGTACAATGCCTGCAGGAAGCGCAATGATATTACGCAGCAGACTATTTTAGCACTGGATAATATCATTGTGCCCACAGAAATTGAGAATCTGTCAAAATAGTATATTTCATAGTATAGTTATCTAGCCCTATCAGCTTAGAAAAGAGGAACTTTTCATATTCTAAAGGTCTTACTACAGAAGTTTCAAGTGTTAAAGGTCCCATGAAATTAAAATAAAGCTTTTTAGAAGTTAATATCAGTATTGTTATTTTTGTTGGAAATCTATAACCTAAAGTTCACCAAAACAGTGACAAAATTCGTGTTTAGAAGATATAAAACTGATATGAACAACTAAAGCTTGTAGTTTGTTACTTCCGCTTAAATGGATCAACAGTTTTATTCACATCACCTCATACTTCAGTTTCTTATCAAATCGTGACCAATCAAATGCTCTGTAGTATGTGGCACCTTCTTTACATTTAATGCACTTGAGCTCAACCGTTATCGCTGGCACAGCGGTGATAAAGCAAGGCACTATTGGCTGTTCTTTTTAAAGGGAAGGAGCTACTTTATAGCCCCTTTCAGACAGTGATACCACTAAATTTCCGGAACGACTTTACAGATAAATAAAAAAAATGTTGTTCACAAAGGCAAGAATGTTTTGGAATTTTTTCCGAAAAAGACCATTTACACATCCATTCCAAAATACCAGTAAATTCTGAAATAATTAACCAGAAATGAGCTCTAAACAGCTTAGCTTGTATTTGTAAACATAGAAAGATCTGTATGTGTGAAAGGGTCTTATGTTCCACCCTCTCATCATGTTTCAAGTGAGATTATACATCAAACATCGAATAAAAAAAATGCAGATTTCAAAGCACTTCACAGGACCTTTTAGATAAAAAAATATTAAACCTCAATTTTTTATTTTTTGAGCGAGATGCTAATGGTCTAATTTGATTCAATGATTTATGCTAAGCTAAGCTAAACGTACTCCTGTCAGACCTGGAAATTGACTGAATGGATTAAAAACTAGTAGATTTTAAAGACTGTTTAAATCTCACTAGGACTTTAACTAAGTCACTAGGTGACTTGAGCCCATTTCCAAAAAAAAAGCGTACAATGCTTTTAAAATTCATTTGCTAGAGAAACCAAAATCAACAATTCATGTGTTTGTTTTTTCTTCTTGTGTAGTCAGAAATGTGAATTGACTTATTTGAACTGCAGGAAGGTTGATCATTTTCTTGTGGTGTCTGCTTTATAGGGTGCAGAGAGGAAGAGAAGTCTACACCCTATTCCTGGATGCCTTACCAGTGTAAGTGGCAAAGCCTCCATTCAATAGGGAAAGAATAACAAGTATTGTTAGACTTTAATGTAAGGGTTCATTAGTTAATGTTGTACTAATTATGAACCAATTATAAACAATACTTATACAGCGTTCATTAATCACAGTTCAACATTTACTAATGCTTTATTAACATCCAAATTCATGCTTAACATTTGTCAATGTGCCATGAGTTAACATGAAAAGTGCTATACTTTATCCCTGTGTCCTTTCATTTTATTACACATAACTTCATTTGCAAAATATAGTTTTATTTTCTTTGCATATATGAATTTATTTAGTTGTTTAACATCCAGCGAATTTCCAAGTCAACAGCACTTTTAGAAACATGAACAATGATTATGTTTATATGGACACCAATAATCAGATTTTAATACTATTAAGACAATACTCTGATTAAGAGTCTACCATGTAAACAGTGATTTTTGATTAATTTAATTAGATTAAGGTCAAAATCGAACCAAACAGAAATCGAATAAAGACATGTGGAGTATGCTGATTTTAGTCGCATTATTGAAGTGCAGTACAGGCATGTAAACACCGTAATCAAGCTATTACCGTCATGTAGGACTTTTGCCATGTTTTGCGACAGAAGAGTCTATACACACATGGCTGTTTGACACTATTCTCCACAGGACCACAGACACATACACCACGAAATGTGGACTTTTTTTCTCCCATTTGGCATGCAATATGAACCAGCAGTTCATAGTCATATCCAATATGCCGTTTGTCAAGAGGGGCATGCATAAAATGCTCCCAAATGAAAGTGAAAGTGCTAAACTACAGTTAAAGTTGACAAATTAAAAATGAATCACCTGAAATAACATAAAACTCTGAAGCAAACGTGGATTGCGCAGTCATGCAATGATGCTAATCGAATTATGTGCTATATCATGTAAAACAGGACCATGAAAGGACAACATTCAATGTAAAACTCATGTAAACACCTTAATTATATTATTCTCTTATTCAGATTAATGCAAATCATTCGATTACTGATGTCCATGTAAACGTAGCCAATGTAAACTAACAATGAACAGTGAACTAACAATAAACCAACTGCTTTATTTCCATTAATTAATGTTAACTAACATAAACAAATACAGTAATAAATGTACTGGTTACTAGCTACGTTTCCATCCACCTATTTTGGAAATGCATTTTGGATATGCGCATAAAAAACGTTTGATGGAAACGCCAAGATGCGCAAAAATTTTGAATATGTGCATAAAAAACCTATGCGCATAACTGAGTAGGATAAACTTTTTATTCAATAAGAAAAGATGCACATAAACTGCGATGGAAACACTTTTACCATACAAATTCCAGTATGCGCATTAAAAAAAGTAATGTGATTTTTGTTATAGGAAGTCATGTGATGATAAAAATGTATTTAAATGGACAAACCAGCAGGCTGAGCACACTGTAAAACATCTGAAATGTTGTTTTTATCATTCTAAAACGCCTAATCATCTCAGTATCAGTGTTATATTATTAATGACTTCCAGAATCAAGAGCGTTTGTGCTCCGAGTCTCACGCCTTCAAACACCACCGCGCGTTCACTGCGTGTCAGGGTTGTCTTCTGAGGCGCAAGTCATTTATTAAATGAAGAAAAGATTCTCGCAGCTTCTCCTACCGCAGCAAATTCTGTTTTTACTGTTGATATTTGCCACCAGATAATCAGGAAGTGAGGATTTTGTTCTCTTTGACTCATTCGATGGAAACGCTGCTTTATTCGCGCGTCTTTTATGCAATAATCCAGTTTTGCGCATAAAGTTAATTCACATTTTTGGATGGAAACATAGCTATTGTTTATTAATGTTAGTAAATTCATTAACTAACATTAACTAATACAACCCCATTGTGAAATGTTACCACAAATATGATTTAAAAAATAATTCTTCTTCAGATGCCATTCTACCTGAAATCAAGTACACAAAGATTAACATCACCTTCCTTGAGACGTTTGATGTGACTTTTGGAAAAGAAGGCGATAAGGTCACCCTGAGCTGCAAAATGACCATTAACCCCAATCTGGCTAATCTGCAGCCTGAAGCGCTGTGGTACAGAGATGGTAGGTAATGGCCTACTAATAACAGTATTCAATCATCTGTTATATATATTGATTGACAAGCAGTCCCACCCCAAACACTACCATTAGTTGAGTCGTTTTTTTAATAGGCTGCTCACACAGCAAGACTGATATTCTGTTTTGTGCTGATAGTGCTGATACTCTTGTGCGATTTTATACCGTTAAGAGTTTTTGTCTTCTGCTAAACATAAAAGAGGCTATTTTGAAGATTTCTGGTTGCTGTCATCCATTTATTTCCATAGTAGGAAAGAAATACCATTGAAGACAATGTGTTCCAGCTACTAGCATTCTTCAAAATATCTTTTTTTGTGTTCAACAGAATGTTGTTTTGGTCATTCTAAAACGCCCTAACCATCCCAGTATTAGTGTTATATTATTAATGAGCGTCTGTGCTCCGCATCTCACGCCTTCAAATGCCACCGCGTGTTCACTGCAAGCAAGCAAGACTGATATTCTGTTTTGTGCTGATAGTGCTGATACTCGTGTGCGGTGTTATACTGTTATGAGTTTCTTTCTTCTGCTAAACATAGAAGAGGCTATTTTGAAGTTTTCTGGTTACTGTCATCCATTTACTTCCATAGTAGGAAAGAAATACCATTGAAGACAATGGGTTCCAGCATTCTTCAAAATATCTTTTTTTGTGTTCAACAGAATATAGCAACCATTTCTGTGGTTATTATATTATATTATATTATATTATATTATATTATATTATATTATATTATATTATATTATATTATATTATATTATATTATATTATATTATATTATATTATATTATATTATTCATTCATTTTCTTTTTGGCTTAGTCCCTTTATTAATTCGGGGTTGCCACAGCAGAATGAACCGCCAACTCATCCAGCATTTGTTTTACGCAGTGGATGCCCTTCCAGCCGCAACCCATCACTGCAACCAAACACATACACACATTCACACACTACGGACAATTTAGCCTAACCAATTCACCTGTACTGCATGTCTTTGGACTGTGGGGGAAACCGGAGCACCCGAAGGAAACCCAAGCAAACGCAGGGAGAACATGCAAACTCCACACAGAAACGCCAACTGAGCCGAGCGACCTTCTTACTGTGAGGTGACAGCACTACCTACTGCGCCACTGCTTCACCCGAATATTATATTATATTATATTATATTATATTATATTATATTATATTATATTATATTATATTATATTATATTATATTATATTATATTATATTATATTATATTATATGTTTTGGACAAGCGAAGGGAGAGTACATTTTCACTTTTGGATGAACTATCCCTTTAAGCAGCCAAATAAACAAACCACTTTCTAGCAGCTTCCACAAGTGCAGACTGTCTTTTGGTTTTAAAACGGTACTTTCGGGATTTACGAAACATGCGCAGTGAAGAATTAGCACTGAAAAGGTGTGGACACTGTTATTTTCGCACCTGACCTTATTAAATATGCATTTGTACAGTAGGAGTTTATCTTGTCAAATTTATTTAAAGAGAGGTTTTTTTATTATTATTATTTTATAGGCCACTAGGCTATTGGCACCAACGGAAGAGAGTTTTTAAATGAATCCTGCACCATGATATACTGTTGTGCGCCTCAAATTACTGGTATTTTTGACATAATTTAATGCCTAAAAATTAGCTTTTCTAGTCATCTTAACTTACATCAGTTATTCACTGAGAACATGCAAACCCCACACAGAAAACTCCACACAGAAATGTCACTCACCCAGCCGGGACTGGAACCAGCGACCTTCTTGCTATGACGCGACAGTGCTAACCATTGCGCCACCATGCCACCTTATTTATTAATGTTTACCTTTTTTTTTTTTTTTACAATTTTTACCTGCATTTAATATCCATATATATATGTCCTAATGAAAGCTGCATCTGATTTATTACTGTGACATAGACCTCTTAAACTCGCCCTGTTTTTGTAAGTGTTGCTTTTGCAGTTGAGTCACGTACACAACGGAATGGCTTTTTATGTCCGTTTGTACTTTATGACTCATTTCACTCCAATCTCATTTCCTGAATAATCAGATTACAAATTCTCTTCAGATCTGCAGTATATTCCACCAAAAAAAGTAATAGTTTCATTTTCTCTCCTCTGATACCTCATGTTGTTTTTTTTTTTCGGACTCTCCAGAGCATCTCCTGAAAGAATCGAAGTGGGTGAAAATGGAGTCTGGGGGAGGTGTCGCCAAGCTCACGCTTACTCAACTCGCTAAGGATGATGAGGGTCTTTACACCCTCCGCATGATGACCAAGGGAGGCGATGCGGTCCACAGGGCTTATGTCTACGTTGATGGTAAAAAAGTTGTGAACTTCTTTAAAGCTTGATGCATTTGTGTTTTTCTTTGATGGCCTTTAAAGGTCTGCATTATCATAATTAATCTCCTACAATCTCTAAAGTGCATACGTCTATTTCGGAGTGATTCCCTCAGCGCATCAGTGATGTGTAGGAGTCATCATGTTTTGTCTTGGCAGATGGTCCACCTCCAGTTCCACGAGCTCCCGGAGCACCAATGGACATCAAAATCCATGACGCTAACAGAGATTATGTCATCGTGTCCTGGAAACCTCCTAACACCACCACTGAAGGCCCTATCATTGGATACTTTGTTGACAGGTGACTTTCCTGACTAAAGTGTGTGGTTTATGGTGCACGTTCATTCAAGCTGTCTTGATATAGCGACCTCAAATAAAGTATTGGGAGACTTTACACTTTAAAATGCCTTGATGGGACTGAATTAGATAAAGGACCAAAAGTCTACTAGAGCTTTTTTATGGGTTTGCTTTAGTACTGAACAGTTGCACCTGCTTAGTCATTGCAAACTCATCTATCTTATTCACATACAATCCTTTATAATCAGGTGCTAAATATACTTTATTAATACTAATTTAAATATATTTGAATAGACGCTGTTACATATTTTAATTTCAAATAGGACTTCTTCCCAAGCAAATAAAAAAGTATGCAATGTTTTTGACTAACTTTATGCTTGCACACACAACTATAGCCAGCCACAGAAACTAGTAAATAAATTAACATGTATTGAAAGGGATATTTAAAATTTGGGCCCTATTTTATTTTTAACATTACATTTATATTCCATAAAAATAAATCTGTAAAATTTACGGTCAAAAACCGGCAGCTGTGGTTGCCAGTATTTTACCGTAAAAATATGATACAAACCGTAAAAGTAATTCCTCATTTTTAATGTAAACTACTGTATTTCAATAATTTATAGATGTAATATGTCTGTAATTTGAATGACCAACATCTACACATATTTTGTTACACAGACACACACGTTAGCACTGCCATATGCAGGTGGTGATGAGAAGGTTACATAATGAACCAATGCTCATCACAAACAACTTTTACCACAAGCAGAAAAGCATATCAGTGTCCAGAAGGTGCTCAGTGTCGTTCACACGGTTACTAAACATTAGTATAGTAACACGCATAAAATTAAAGTCATGAAATAAACATTGTTTATTAACAATGATGTTACATAAATCTCTAATGTACATCACTGATGGGGAAACAACTAAAAAGATCCATAATAGCGTCAACGGAAAGCATAAAAAGTGATGTGCCATGCAGGGAAATCTGGGAAAGTAAATTTACGGTTATTCGCCGTATATATTACGAAAACATACTGTTAACCATGTTACGGATTTTTACCGTAACATTTTTATAGTCTTTTTACCGTTGAAATCACAGCTATTTTTACAGTGTATATATATACTGCAGAAGACCTATTGGAACCCGCATGGACTAAAGATTCTCATAGAAATCAGTCAAGTTTGGTAAAGGAAAAATCATGGTTTGCAGTTACATTCAGTATGGGTGCATGCGAGAGATCTGCAGAGTGGATGGCAACATCAACAGCCTGAGATATCAAGACATTTGTGCTGCCCATTACATAACAAACCACAGGAGAAGGCAAATTTTTCAGGAGATTGAAGAATAGAGCACTCCTTCTCATACTTCAGCCGCCACATCAAAGTTCCTGAAAGCAAAGAAGGTCAAGGTGCTCCAAGATTGGCCAGCCCAGTCACCAGACATGAACATAATTGAGCATGTCTGGGGTAAGATGGAGGCATTGAAGATGAATCCAAAGAATCTTGATGAGCTCTGGGAGTCCTGCAAAAGCACTTTCTTTGCCATTCCAGATGATTGTATTAATAAATTATTTGAGACATTGCAGAGATGTATGGATGCAGTCGTCCAAGCTCATGGGAGTCCGACACAATATTAATTATTTTTCATGCTGTACCATGACTTTATATTCTATTCTGTACATTATTTCTGTTAAGTGACAAGACTTTTGCATGAGCAAAGTCAGACCTCACTGTCCTAATTAAATAATTAAAAATCAAGGCATGATCATATTTTATTTTGGTAAAATAAGTGTAATCTAAAGGCCTTTGCCTTTCATATGAGCCACTTCTGATACCAAATGATCAACTAGAAGTCAAGTTATAATTTGTTGTTCCTAAAACTTGGGTAGGCGACAAGACTTTTGTCAGGTCGTGTACATGTTAACCTAACAAAATTAAATTGAAACACTCTTTGAGGTGGCTCTGAATAAATTTATAATTGGAATATACTACATTTTTGGATTTTGAATCACTGTAAACAGATAGCTGGCTGAGGATAACTGCTCCTTAAGGCACATTTGTTACCAGACGTGATGGGCCACGATTAAATTTTTTTTTTTTTTATGATTGTACTCACAATGGTGCTGCCATTCAGCTTCTGTCTACATAGCTTAGCAATGTACAAAAATATATATATATAGAAAAGTGGAGTACAGTGTATAATAGAAAGAGTTCAGTACATGGAATTGACATACTGTGAGACAGTTAAGCTTTCCCCTCCAAAAAAACACGGTGGTCCAACTCAGCCTAAACAGTCTAATTTGATTTTTGTGCAGGATCGGGAATGAAGGTATCTTTTGAATGTGTAGAGAAGTGTAGCTGCTTATGGGGCCGTTCACATACCATGTCTTTTGTCCAAACATGCATATTGGGAGTGCATATTGCACACGGTTGGAATTTTCAGTTGAAAACCACAAGTCACATGACTAGAACTGACCGATCAGCTTCATACTTTGGAATATGCACAGTTAGGTAGACTAATTACCTCAGACAAACACAGAACACCCTAACACTGCAGTGCTTTTTCATACTATGGATGTCAGTGGTTACAGGTATCCAGGTTTCTTTTTTGTGTTAAAAAAATAACAAACAGGTTTGGAACAGGTGTATGATGAGAGAATTTTACGTTTTGGGTGAACTATCATTAGGTCTTTTGAATATGTCAAGCTGCTTTGATCAAACCAATGTAATGTTTTCAGTGAATATTAAATTACTGAAAGAGCTGCAGTTTATTTTGTATTTTTTATATGTATATTTTATAGGTTTTAAAAGTAACTTTAAAGTAATTAGTATTCTGATTACTTTTTACATGAAGTAATTAGTAATGTAATCAGATTACAATTTTCCAGCAGTAGTCAGTAATTTGTAATCTACTGTATTACTTTTTTAAAGTAACTTACCCAACTCTGCTGGTGGGTTTATGTGAGAACAGCAGGCGCGAATGGCACTCGGGAGAGAAATTTGAGATCTGAAAAAGCGTACACAGCAGCCTCTGGTGGATTCTCAAAAAAATGTGAAAAACATACCTCCAGGGATATATTTCGTGCTCCTCAGAAATGAATACAGGGGTACATACCAGTAATGAGCCTGGGTTGGTCAATTCTCAGTTGCTTTCTTACTCTATTCTGTATTTTGTCAATATAAACCTGAACAACCTTACTTGTATAGTATGTGTTTGTTCTTTCTGTTCTCTAAGACAATGATGAATTAAAATTGCTTAATTATAGATTATTGGTAACATAAAAGAAAGTTTTGTTTCTTTCAGCAAAGGCCACTTAGAAGTTGCTTACCAACACATAAGCTACTTTGCATATGCTAATTGAGTCTCTGATTAGTTTGTTCTCTGTTACTTTGAGCTCCATAGCATTGAGCCGAAATTTACTCCTGTCAGATGATAATCAGACTGTTAAGCGATGCATGGATCCGCAATTATGTATGAATGCTCCTTAGTTTATATCATCTCCTCGGAATATGAAAGTGGGCTGTAATTTTGAGTCTTTCAGCGCATTGTGGATGTAATGATTGGATAATGTTGTTTGCTGTCTTTATTCATTGTTGATCATGTTTTTTTTTCACTCTTGTTGGGCAGATGTGAAGTTGGAACAGAAAACTGGGTGCAGTGTAACGACTCTCCTGTTAAGATCTGCAAATATCCTGTGCAGGGCCTGTTTGAAGGACACTCTTATTATTTTCGCGTACGTGCTGTCAACTCGCATGGTATCGGCAAACCATCCAGAATGTCTGAGCCCATTGCTGCTCTGGACCCTACAGAGTTCGAAAGACTTCATGGTAAGCAAAAACTGAGAGGCATAATGCAGCACAATTCAGTTTTAAAGGAAATAACAGAAAATGATTTATTAAATTATTAAATATATTATTTTAATAATAATAATAAATAATAATAATAATAATTACTATTGTTATTATTATTATATAATTAACCATTGGTTTTAATAATTGTTTTAAATGGGTTAAGGCTTGCCTTTTCTAATAAAAATATCAATTATTAATTTTAATGATAGATTTAAATAGGGTTAAAGGTTACATTGTAACCCTGTGTACTAACAATAGGGTACTGTGACGAGATTTGCAGTGATAAGCAATTGGGCTGTTTGCACCAGATGAAACATGACAGAAATTTAAATACAGCCGTTAAGAAGCACAGAATAGTGCACTCACTGCACTTCAACGAAATGGTTTAAATTCTAATGAATACATATTAAACCTCTTTAAAATTATTACATGTAGGTGCTGAATCACTGATGTGTGTTGGTTTGCACTGAGTCACAGTTCTTTTTTTTTTAAGATTTATTTTTGGCCTTTTTGTCTTTATTAGATAGGACAGTAGTTAGACAGGAAGCAAAGTTGGAGAGAGAGAGAGGGGGGGGGGGGGGTAGGTAGGGTAGGGAAATGTCCTGTTCAATTTCACACTGTTTATTTTATTTTCAAGATCTGAGGTGAACTATCTGCTGCTTTTAGTAGTATGACAATAAATGCCATGTGAAATGGCATTCGAACTCATATTATTAGCATTGAACACTGAATAAAGCACATGAGGTGTACATGGTTGTGTACTGTACATAGTTTTCTGTTGGTCAGCTATGAGAAATAAAAGCATTTCTACAATATAAATTTCAGGTGTTGTTAGGACAAAAACTCTTGTTAATATGGAAAATATTTCTTCTATCGCGAGCCATTGCCTTTATTTAGAACACGACTTAAATCAGCCTAAAGGCTCAATACTTAGGCAGCATGCTTTGATGTCGTCAATCTGGCAACCTGCGCTTGCTTGTGTTTTGAACCTGGGATGCAATACCTAGTTTACCCACTGGGTGTCAAACTTACATACTGCACCTTTAAGACATGCTTTTTCTGGGGCATTAAAATTTAGGCAATAACATTTGAGTGCTGATTGTTTATTTTTATTTTGCATGATTTATTTAAATATTCTCTGCCAATGTGTCTAATAGGGAATCTCTTGCAATGCGCAGACCATGCAAAAAAAAAAAAAAAAAAGCAGCTGCAAGAATAACGTCTACAATTTTTCATTTCATTTTTTTTGCTAGTGTCTTTAGCAGTTATTGAAAGTAAGTTTTTTAGTTTTTTTTACTTTCAAAAAAAGATTGTGCTCTTGCAAGCTGTTAGTAAATCTAACACAGAGTTTTCATGTATTTGTTTTATTGTTATTATTAATAATTTCTTCAATTTTGTGTTACTAATAGCCCTTGTGTACTGTTGTTTGTTTCAACAGCCACAAAACTCGGTGGGAGACTTGACGTTGTGACTTACTATGATGACCTTGAAGGTAATATATGGTTGCGATTTTATTTTGCAAAAGATTTGGAAAGTTTAAGTTGATTTAACAGAGTGACTTTTTTTAGTAGTTTAAAATTATATATTGTGAAATTATATATTGTGAAATGACCGTACCAAAAGGGTTAATAACCTGTTGTTTCACAGATGTATTGAAACTACAAAGTAAAATGTTCAGCATAATGCAGTTTGAAAGTAAATAAACAGAACATGATTTATTAAATTGTTGAACAAATTTTTAAAATAATAATAATAATAATAATAATAATAATAATAATAATAATAATAATAATAATAATAATAATAATAATAATGATAATAATAATAATAATAACATTATTATTATTATTATTATTATTATTATTATTATTATTATTATTATTATTATTATTATTATTATTATTATTATTATTGTTGTTATTATTGTTGTTGTTATGATTACCACAAGAACAACAATAATATCAATTATTGCTATTATCATTATTACAACAACAACAACCAATAAATAAATAACTAAAATAATTATAATAAAATAATAATAATAACTATTATTATTACAAGAACAACAACCACAATAATGTCAATTATTGCTATTATTTTTATTCCTACAACAAGATTAACAACAACCAAAAAATTAAAATAAATAATAATAATAATAATAAGAAGAATTATTGTTATTACGTCAAGAACAACAACAATAATATTAAATATAGCTATTATTATTATTATTATTCCTACAACAACAACAACAACAACAACAACAACACCAACACCAACCAATAAATAATAATAATAATAATAATAATAATAATAATAATAATAATAATCTTTAAATATTTTGGTATAGCAATGTCTTAAAATAATAGTTCCTTTTGTAACACAGCTTCGCATGTCTTTGCATTTGTAATATGCATTAGATGACAGCAGCTGTCACTTTGTTCTTTCCCCCCTTATTCTTTTCATGGTTTTCGCTTTCAGAATTAGCAATAATTATCCAGCCCGTAATTGGTTCTCTTCTGAGAGGTACTGATTAGTTTTTGATGAGAATTCCATCAGGAGAAGAACGTGCAAACATCTGTGGGTGTTTTTCAAATTGAAATGAACATATCAACCACTATCACCCATGTGCGAGGATATATATATATATATATATATATATATATATGGATATATATATATATATATATATATATATATATATATATATATATATATATATATATATATATATATATATATATATACTTTATTTGTGATAGATACAGTACATGTTAAAGGATACAGTACATGTTAAAGGGGACCTATATTATGTCACTTTTTACAAGATGTAAAATAAGTCTCTGATTGGGGAAGCATTAGCTCAAAATACACACAGAAATGTGTTTTATAACTGTTCGAAACTGCACCTTTTAGGCTTTGATCCAAATCATGCCATTTTGGTGACTGGCACTTTAAATTTGAATAAGATTGTGTTCCTTTTATAAGAGGGTAACTGCATCACCGTGTGAGGATAACTGCATCACCGCATTACCACCATAATGAGATGTCAGCTAAGGTGATGTGGTTATTACCTTCATCACTGCCTACATTTAGTTTATTATTTATTTTTGTTTGTGAAACTTTCAGGGTTGTATATAAAAACAGAATAAACTACGTTAAAAAATAAAAGGCTTGCCATATTTTTTATTTACTTAAATTACAAATTTATATTACAAAACAAAAACACTGGCTGAGTGCTGTTTAATAACCGGCATTTTTTTCATATTAGGTTTATTTATTCTTCTGTCAAATAAAAATAGCAGGCCTACTAACTAAAATTAATTACTTCATGGAAAATCAGCATTTTAAATGCACCACTGTTATTCCTATATTACAAACCAACATTTTTGATACAAGTCATTATTTTAACTCTTAGGGGTCTAAGGTGATTATGGGGCCCCTAAGATATTTTCACATGCTCTGACATTTGTGCTTATTTCAGCTACTTATTACATAATATTGGCCAACATGTACTTTTTTTGTATTCAGCACAAACGGTGCTACAATTAATATGTGAGAATTATTGGTTGCCTTTTTACGAAAAAAAAAATTATGCTTACTTAGTAGGTTTTGAAGAAAAAATGTAGCTGAAAAGGGCCAAAAAACACACTGAATGTGCCTGAAAAAGACTTTTGAGTAACCAGTCTTGTAGGCTAGAATATTTACTTATTATGTAAACTGTTTTGTTCTCTCATTCAAAGAAAACATTACAATGATTTACATTTTGTAAAGTCTATATTGGGTCAGCTCTGCTATATGCAGGAGTGACAATGGTCATGAATGATTCACACCTGGAGAGACAAAAGACACTCCCCCACTGGCTAATGTTCACCCAATCAAGGACGTTGTAAAGCAATGTCCATCTGCAAAAGCTAGCCCAAATAAAATTTTTAGCCAGCGCGCTGTTTGTTTGTGCGTGCAGGAGATAGCTGTCATCATCATTTGTGTAATGGCGGACACAAGAAGAGCCAGCACAATGCGCTCTCTGCCAGGAACATTCTACGGATTACCTAGCGAGACAACATTTGTTTTTAATGAGCTCAGACTGAGTAACTAGGCAAAGTGTTGGTTTCATACTGATTACTTTATCAAACAATATTTGTTTTCAATATGCATGCATTTAAAGGTAAACACTTCAAGCTTTCCATAGATATACGTCTCATGTCTGTGTGTTTTGTTTTCGTGGCGTTTCAGTGCATATTAGAGATGCGTTTCTAAAAACAGTTCGCGGAGAGAGAAAAGAAAGAATGCCTACACTGTTTGTTTTCCTTATTTTGCATAAGCACACACTTTTGTTGCTATTGTGAGCGTATACAAAGAAAATAGACACATAACAGATTCGATTGATGTATTGCTCTTAACTGTACGATCAAAACTGAATGTATAAATTAAGTTATTTTTGGCGTTATCAGGAGAAGACGCCTCAAACCACGTATACAAGGTCTTTGACCCCTGAGGGTTAAAGATTATGACTTGAGAATCTGATTTTATCTTAGTGCTGTACTCTCATTTTCTCCATCTAACTTGTGGTGAGTTCAGATGATGGAGTGTTTTGCAGTAGTTAAACTATCCTCAGTTTAGTGTATAGTGTCAAACTGGCTCAGAAATATCAGTATAGACTTATTCAAAACAGGTATCAGAGATAGTCTGGTCAAATAGGTTTTTTTTTACAGAAGTAAACAGACGCGCATGCTGCAGCCTCTGTAATGAGAGACAACTGATTGCATATACTGTATGTTGACTTATTTAAAGGCCTAGGCTATAGGCTATAGCATTAATAATAACTAATAATAATAACTATAATTTTGTATAAATAGGTTTATAAAAATTTAGCCAATATATATCACAGAGGTTTGAGTAGGCCTTGCAACAATTACAGTGGAGCATTAATTAAATCCTTATTTTCCATGTGCAAAACAACACTGCACAGTTGTGTAGTGGATGAGCTTGAACAAAACTATACAATTGATTTATTGCTGTCAGGAATAAAATAGGTTTGGAACAGTTTTGTTTGTTACAATTTGTATGTTAATCAAAAATAAAAGAGTAGCCTATTAAATTGTATTAATGTGTATAACAACATCATCCATTTTAGACAGAGTAGTTAAAAGGTTGCATAACCAATGACTTTTCCTTTAAATGTTCACGCTTAATCGGTCATTGCTAAGGTTTAGCGGTTGAAAGGGTTACCGACAATCAATTGAGCCTATGTAGCATACATATGTATGTTATTATGTGACATACGGCTTGATTACGGCCAGTGGTGTAGTGCAAAATGCATGGGCCTCACCACAAAGGTTATTGATGGGGGCCCACACAACTGAGGAGCGGGGGGCAGGGGGGTGTTGTAGGGGTTGTTGGTGCTCATAAAACCGAAAAGTGGGGGGGTCGGGTTGGTGGCAGGGTCACAGCCCTAGGCAGAGCTATAAATGCCTATGCGTCACCATAGAGATTCAAAACTGTAATGATGGATGGCTGCTTCTCACTCAGGGCTGTTTATGCCAATAAGGAACAGCTTATCACTTATGGACGGGCTTTGTACAAAGGGAGAATGTCAATCAATTTGTTCAAATGAAGTGTGATTACAAAAATAGAATTAAAGGATTTTTACCATTAGTAGCTGTTATACTCACACACTGTTGCCACACAATGGTGTTTAAGCCCCCTAAAAAGTTATTCCGCCCACTGCCCCTTTAAAAAAAATAAAATAAATAAATAAATTATATATATACATATATATATATATATATATATATATATATATATATATATATATATATATATATATATATATATATATATATATATATATATATATATATATATATATATATATATATATATATATATAAATATATACAGATATACAAATATATATATATATATATATATATATATATATATATATATATATATATATATATATATATATATATATATATATATATATATATATATATATATACAGATATACAGATATACAGATATCTAGATAGATATGTATGCATGTGTATTCTGTATACTGTATATCTCAGCAGCAGTAAAAAAAAATAAAGTAAAATAAAAAAATCATATATCAGTAAAAGTTGCTTTTAAAGCGGCTGCAAAAATAGTGGGATATTTCCGAGTGTGTGTACTGGTGTGTGTCTATGTGTTCAGGGTAGAACAGTAATTCTGTTTGATGTGCTTTGCCTGCAGCTGAGGGAAAAGCTCCAGGACCTCCCTCTAAAGTCTGCGCTTCAGAGACCGACCGAACATATGTTGTGCTCAGTTGGGTCTCTCCAGTCTACCATAGCAAAGCCCCCATGTGGTATTACATTGAGAAGGTTAGTTTCAGCTCACTGCCAGACACTAACCCAGCCGAATAGTCACAAACTTTTATTTCAGCACTTCTTTTCTGACGTCACAGAGAAGCTAACATCTAAGAAGGATATTTCAAAAGCAGTCTTTGTTTTGTATCAGACCATGTAACACTTGGGAATACTGTAGGATGAGTATACTTTATTTTAACCCTTGTGTGCTGCTGGGGATGTTTTCATCCACTCTGAGGGGATGTTTGGCAATAACTTTCTCTGTGTTTCAGCAAATGCAATGGTGACTTTGGTGATTTATTTTGGCACGTAATTTGGGAAAATGTTTGAAATTAAAAAACAAACAAACTCAACAATACACTCTGGCGAAATTTGCTACACTTTTGTTATGGTGGTGGCTGTTTTTGCCCCTTTAACTTCCATTATAAATGACATTTTTGATTGCAAAGCCATATATAATCATCCATTTTTTATTGTAAGTGGTTTTCCCTATTGGGAAGATGGAACATTTGTCATTTTTACATTTGATCACCATTTGCAGTGCAAAAAAAGCTTTGTTTCTGACTTTTATATACAGTTACATGGAGCGTGTGTGTCTTTGAGTGAGTGTGTGATAGTGTGAGAGAGACCTTTGCACACTTATCTTGATATGTGTCAGAAAATCAAAATAAGCACCTCAGCTCTTAGAACATTTAAGTGTATGTATGTAACCACACTATAATTTGTTTTTATACTCCATATAAAAGCCAGAAATGTTTTTCCACAGGCTTATCTAAGGGGTTAATGCTGCCAACTGATGATCAACAGTAAAATTTACACATTTTACCTCTTCCAAAGGGAAAACCACCAACAATCAAGAATGTACGATAATAGGTTATGACTTTGTGATCAAACAGTGTTATTATAAGGGAAGTCAATGGGGCAAAAACAGCCACCAACATAACAAAAGGGTCGATTTGCACAATACACATGGGTTAATATGTCCTTGTTAAACTATTAACTAACTCACTATTTTAAAAACTATGAAACTTTTAGCTCAATAAACAACTTATTTGCTGCCTATTAATAGTTAGTAAGGTAGTAGTTAATATTTTAATAATAGGCAAGTGATAAACCAGTAGTAAATGGTGTGTATTGTTAGATAAACTAAAGTGTTACCGCAATGAATTATGCATAAATACTCAAAACTAACCAGCATTCTAACTCAAAAATATAGTAGATACATGTAGTTAACTGAATATTACTTGATAATGAAATTAAGTTACTCTGTAACAAGGTCACCTTAAAATAAAGTGTAACGTATTTTATTACTCAGATGTTGATCTTTCATAAACTGATTAATTGACTAAAACAGATTTTTTAAAAATAATATTTATTGTGTAAATAATCTGTTAAAAAATTGTGATTATTTAAGTTTGGATGTCCAAAAACTCATATCTAAAACCTTTGTGTCTGCTTTTGTGCACAGTAATAACTAAAAATAATCAGCCGATTTGAATGTTATCACTTGATTGAATGGGCATTATCAGATAAATGTGCCAGTAGTGGCCATGTTTTCATTCATCCACATGGATAATCAGTTGTAGATCACATACGGCTGCGGACGGAAATAAACAATAAGGGCTACAAGAAGTATTTTTGTCTCTGTTTCACACATTAGCTTTTAATTCTTAAATGCCCTTGCCTTTGAAATGAATACTGTAGCTTTATGTAATTAAATTGTCCTATGTTTTTGATTTATTAAATGCCCCAATGTTAAATTTAATTGAGTTTTCACAGTTATCATTCATTCATATTCCTTCAGCTTAATCCCTTATTTAATCACAGTTATCACTTGTCTTATATTTTCTTCCTAATTATAAAAATGGGGAAATACAATAAAAGTAAAGATCCATGAAAATAAGAACAAAAATGTTTGAGTGCTTATTGGGTTTTTTGATTGATGATATTGGGACTGTGGCAAATCCATCACCAGTCCTTTGCTCTGTTAAATCAAATTAGTGCCTGGGAGCATTTGTGGTAGAAAAAAAAATCCTGCTTTTCTTTCTCATACTAAATTTATCTTACAATATTTCCAGTATCTCCTGATATCTCCCCTTTGCTTATGTAATTATCCACACTGTGGAAATTTGTCTCTGACCTCGCAATACATCACCACATACAAGTACACAACACAGATACCACATATAGTTGAAGTCACAATTATTATTCCTCCTGTATATTTTTTGTTATAATAACTGATTTCTTTTATCTTTGCCATGATGACAGAACGTACTATTTTTATACATCTATATTAATAAAAAAAAAAAAAAAAAAAAAATATATATATATATATATATATATATATATATATATATATTCATACAGTTAGGTCCATAAATATTTCGACATCGACACAATTTTAACATTTTTGGCTCTGTACACCAACGCAGTCAATTTGAAATTAAACAAACAAGATGTGCTTTACTTGCAGACTGTCAGCTTTGCTTTAATTTGAGGGTATTTACATCCAAATCAGGTGAACGCTGTAGGAATTACAACAGTTTTCATATGTGCCTCCCACTTGTTAAGGGTCCAAAAGAAATTGGACAGAATAGTAATCATAAATCAAACCTTCACTTTTTAATACTTGGTTGCAAATCCTTTGCAGTCAATTACAGCCTGAAGTCTAGAACACATAGACATCACCAGACGCTGGGTCTGCCAAGCTTCTACGGTCTTCAGTTCCTGCTTGTTCTTAAGGCATTTTCCCTTTAGCTTTGTCTTCAGCAAGTGAATAGCAAGCTCAATCGGATACAGATCAGGTGATTGACTTGGCCATAACATTCCACTTCTTTCACTTCAAAATCTCTTTGGTTGCTTTTGCAGTATGCTTTGGGTCATTTTTCCATCTGCACTGTGAAGCGCCGTCCAATGAGTTCTGAAGTATTTGGCATACTACTACTACTACTACTACTACTACTACTACTACTAATAATAATAATAATAATAATAATTATAGAAAATATTGCCTGAAAATATTGCACTTCAGAATTCACCCTGCTGTTTTTGTCAGCAGTCACATCATCAATAACTACAAGAGAACCAGCTCCATTGACAGCCATACATGCCCATACCATGTCACTACTACCACCATGCTACACTGCTTTAAATCATGAGCAGTTCCTTTCCTTCTCCATACTCTTCCCATCACTCTGGTACAAGTTAACAACTTAATCTCATCTGTCCATAACTTGTTGTTTCAGTACGGTGAAGGCTTTTTTAGAACTCTAATCTGGCCTTCCTTTTTTTGAGGCTCACCAATGATTTACATTTTGTGGTGAACCCTCTGTATTCAACCTGGTATGGTCTTCTCTTGATTGTGGACTCTTACACACACACACCATATTACTGGAGAGTGTTCTTGATCTGGCCAATTGTTGTGAAGTGTGTTTTCTTCACCTGGAAAATAATTCTTCGGTCATCCACAGTTTTGTCCGTGGTCTTCCGGGTCTTTTGGTGTTGCCGAGTTCACTGGTGCATTCTTTTTTTTTAAAGAATGTTCCAATCAGTTGTTTTGGCCATGTCTAATGTTTTTGCTATCTCTCTGATGGGTTTGTTTTGTTTTTCAGCCTAATCAAGGCTTCCTTGATGGATAGTGACAGCTCTTTGAATCTCATATTGAGAGTTGAACGTAACAGATTCCAAATGCAAATAGCACATTTGAAATAAACTTTCGACCTCTCATCTGCTCATTGTAATTGGGATAATGAGAGAATAACACACACCTGGTCATGAAACAGTGTAGGAGCCAATTGTCCAATTACTTTTGGACCCTTAACAAGTGGGAGGCACATATGTAAACTGTTGTAATTCCTACACCATTCACCTGATTTGGATGTAAATACCCTCAAATTAAAGCTGACAGTCTGCAGTTTTCATTTAATTTCAAATCTATTGTGCCAAAAATTTTAGAATTGTGTCAGTGTCCAAATATTTATGGTCCTAACTGTATATATGTGAATGTAATATACATCATTATCTATATCTATAATATAGATAATATATATAATTAAAAACAAATAAATAAATAAATCGATGTTTCCATATAAATTTCTGACCACACTGGGCTCGAAAGATAATTTGTAATATTTCCTTAATGCTTGTGGTTGGCTAAAGCATGGTTTCCTCTCGATGCTGTTCTCAATATTATGTTTTGCTGGCTCTGCTATCATACAGCTTCAGGTTGGAGCAGGATCTTGGCAGCGAGTGAACACTAAAGTGCCCATCAGATCCCCTCGCTATGCTGTCTTCGACCTGTCTGAAGGAAAGGACTATCTCTTCCGTGTACTGTCTGCTAATATTTATGGCATCAGTGATCCTTCGGAGCCCACCAGCACTATAACAACCCTGCAACTAAAGGGTAAAAAACGCATGTCAAAGGCCACCACACTTCTGATATATTCAGTTAAGCTATTGAAATGGTGAATCTGCCGCAAATGAAATTGCATATACATCTTTGAAGCTTTGGTCAGGCTGTGACTTTGATGTTGTTATTAAGGCAGTAATGAATTTTATATGCCTTCCTGTAGTGGAACTAATTCATGCATGATAGGTCATCAAGAAATTGATTGGGCTGGTTGGTGAAATCAGCCTTGAAATGAAGTTCTTTGTTCATTCAGGTGTGCCCTCGGCTCCCGGACAAGTCGTCGCAACCAGGGAAACAGACACTTCTGTTCTAATCCAGTGGGCTCCTCCGAAGGATCCCAATAACCTGATTGGATATTACATTGATTCTTGTGTCAAAGGATCTAAGGACTGGGCCTCGGCTAATCACAAGCCCCATAAGCAGACGAGGTATGGGCTACATTTTCCATGAATAGAGTGCACAATGCATTCAAAAAATACTTTAGTTGCTTGTTCAGACTACTTAATTAAAATGAGTTTAAACAACACAATTCTCAAGTTTTTTGGAACAATTTAACTGATTTATGTTCAATCCACTTAAATTTGCAAAAACGATTAGAGTTGGGACACCATGAAGAATTGTGTGGAATAAAAAAAAGATATAAATAAATGAAAAAATAAATTAAATTAAATAAATTAAGTTAAATGAAACAAAACAAAATAAAAAATAAAAATAAAATTAATAAAATCAATCAAATTAAATAAATACAATTAAATAAAATAAAAAATAATGTAAAATAAAATAAGTTAAATAAAGGAAATAAATAATTAAATAACAAAATAAAATAAAATAAAATTAAATTAAATTAAATTAAATTAAATTAAATTAAATTAAATTAAATTAAATTAAATTAAATTAAATTAAATTAAATAAATTAATTAAATTAAATTAAATTAAATTAAATTAAATTAAATTTAATTTAATTTAATTTAATTTAATTTAATTTAATTTAATTTAATTTAATTTAATAGAATAATAAAATTAAATAGAATAATAAAATAAAACAAAACAAAAAATAATAAAATAAAATAAATAAATAAATAGAAAATTTAATTTAATTTAATTTAATTTTAATTTAATTTAATTTAATTTAATTTAATTTAATTTAATTTAATTTAATTTAATTTAATTTAATTTAATTTAATTTAATTTAATTTAATTTAATTTAATTTAATTTAATTTAATTTAATATGGTTGCCTCAAGAACTGTAGAGGGAATATGGTATAGTGACATTGCTGTTAAAGTTGCTCGTGTATCATCACTTTGATATGAGAGGAACACATGAACTGTATTTTGCTGCTTGATGACACTATCACCTACTCTAGAGCTGCTTTATAGGTGAATCTGATTTGCTTTTTATTATTGATATTGAAGTCTTTGATCTGAACTGTATTAGCAATGAACAGACTCTGACTTGAAAAACAACATTAATTTTGCTCTTAGATTTACAAAGTTCTGGGAAATATACTGTAACTCATCTATCTATTTAAAGTAGGTCAGAAACCATTTCTCATTCCCAGGGATAAGATATTGAAGCTAACCGGTCAAACATTTTATGCCACTATGAAGAGGCTGCAGGTACCCATAGGCAGTATATCGACAAACTAGGAAGGCTGTTGCTTTCAGAACAAGATCTCTTTATGGGAAGCAGAAAGCTTACCTCAGGTTTTTGTGTTGCTGACATGTTTCTTTTGTGGATGTTATTCTCTTTAAAGGATAAATTAAGGAACATTAATTTCTTCTTTCACTACCTTATTATTGGGTTCACACAGGTTTGTTGTGCATGGCCTGACCACCGGTGAGTCGTATGTTTTCCGTGTACAAGCCATCAACGAGCTGGGCCTCAGTGACGAATCCCAGGAATCAGCCCCTCTTTCTGTGAGAGCTGCTCTTAGTAAGTAGTCTGCCTCACACCAAACACAATCTCTTTTGATATTCCGTCAACAAACTGTTTATTCGAAACCTTTTTTCTTTTGCTAAACACACTCAGGAGCTGCTTTTGAACAGGAAGTATAGCGTAATGACAAAACAAGGTACCCGACAGAAATTTCCCACCAGATTCCTTTTTAATGACTTTACATCAGGTTGGAAAATGTCTCTATTTATCTTCATTCATAGAAAGCGCTTAGGAGAGTTCCTACGCAATAACAATAGAAAAGATTCATTTGGCACGTCAAACATTTCTTTAGTATAGAGCACAGTTGAGTGGTGAAAGGCATCAGCAAGTAGTTTTTTTTTTTCTTTTTAGTTTTTATTAAAGCAATAAACCAGGAACCAGACAATGTGTGTTATGAAGACTATGGATGATGCATGTAAAACATCAGTTCTAATGGATGTTATTTAGTTTCAAAACATCATATAAGGTATAAAAAAGTGAACTTTAAAGGTAAAAAAAGTGGTTTTAGTTCTCATGATCACACTTTTCTATAAACACTCACCAGCCACTTTATTAGGTACAGCTGTACAACTGCTTGTTAATGCAAGTTTCTAATCAGCCAATCACATAATGGAGCTAATAGAAAGGTATACAGTAACTCAAATAACTGCTCAAATAACTCAATTAGCCAGTCGTTACAAACGAGGTATGCAGAACAGCATTTCTGAATGCACAAATACTGAGGTGGATGGGCTACAGCAGCAGAAGACCACACCGGGTGCCTCTACTGTCAGCTAAGAACAGGAAACTGAGGCTACAATTCACATCAATATTGGACTATAGAAGATTGGAAAAACCTTGCCTGGTCAGAGTTTGGCATCAATAACATGAAAACATGGATCCATCCTGCCTTGTATCCACAAGGCTGGTAGTGGTGGTGTAATGGTGTGGGGGATATTTTCTTGGCACACTTTGGGCTCATTTGTACCAATTGACCTTTTTACTGTCCAAAATGGGAAAACATTTTTTGTTTTTACTCTGTGATAGTCAAAGCAAGTAAAAAAAAAAGTTCTATGTTAAATATGCATTAAAAACATTCAGGAAAAAGTGTTTTATGTAAATTCGAACCACGAGTCCACATATATGGACAGCATTTTTCTCTAAAAGTGCATAATATCATAAGATGATACTTAGATTTTTATTCTAATTAGGTTCCAATAAGCCCAAATAGCAAAGAGAAATAAAAAATACATGTAAAAAACACCTTGGGCCTTAACAGAATACTAGTCTATGGTTGATAGGTAGAGGGATTTATGGGAGATGAAATCCAGTCAGGAAAAATCGGTATAGATCTCTGTTAGTGGGAGCAAGAGCAGGGACCAGATCCATAACAGTTATATAATGATATTTTTTCACTAATTTGCTTATAGAAATTCAGCATTTTTGTTTGCAGTTCAATGCAGTACATAGTAAACTCAATATACCACAGGGATTCTGCAATATGGTTTATTGCTTCAATAAACACTATGATGCATTTCATTGCTCAGTGATTTATGTTTTGGTGGGAAATGTATTTTGTAATTTTTTATATTATTTTATATTAATGATGTGGTTTATGAATCCTTTGTGTCTTATGATATGCATTTCACAGTGTGTGCGATTTTAAAAAGTTACCATGACATATAAACATCACACTGTGAATATGTTTTATGGTCATACCCCTGGTAGACAGAGACGTTTTAGAAATCATTTTATTCCCTTCAATCCTTGCTAAATTGGTTTAATAATTTATATCAAATGAGTGTGAGTGTTTTTCTTTCCTTTTTTCTTTCCGTATCTCAATGGAACTCTTAGTCAACAAGTAAATTATTCCAGCAGCAGAAGTCTATTAATTTTTTACTGATCTGGATTATTTGTAGAGCTGATTGCTTTATAACTCTTTAGCTTCAGCGAATAGCAATCCTGTGTTTGGACTCAGGAGTACAATTCCATATCTAGAGACTTCGAAGGACACAACTAAAGATGAAACTTTTAGACCTAAAAAAAAAAGGCAGGCCTGTCTGTAGGATAAATAGTAACCAGTTTAATCAGTGATGAGAATGAAAGTAGATTGTTTCTTCAAATGAAATTATTAGATGAAAGCATTTCTCAAATCAACTCAATTACTTACTGTAGTAATATATCTTGTCTCATACCTTATGACAAAAGGTGGCTTATAGAGGAACATGTACACTCAAAAAACAGTTTTGCCGCTTGTTCAAACTACTTATCTAAAATGAGCTGAATTACAATTCTTGAGGTTTTTTGGCATAACCTAATTGGTTTATGTTCAATCCACTTAAATTTGTAATAAACAATTAAGTAAACGTAAGTGCTTTGTGTTGGTGCAACATGAATGAATTGTGTGGAACCCTGCATTTTTTGCAGTGCATAAATTGTAAAATAGTACCAACAGTAAAAAAATCGAATAATTCCAATGTACAGTATATATGCACAACAATCAACATTTGAAGTGGATAAATAAAGTTCAACTTTTAAGACTGTATTTTAACAATCTAGTTTAAGTCTAAAGCACATGGTGCAAAAGCCTTAAGAGCATGTCCGAATCCACTTGTGCTATTTTAAGGATGGAAAAATACAGTTTGTTCCCTGGCGCATGGTCGAACAGGGTTGTGCTTATTCTTTTAATCAGTTATGGGAGTTTTTTGAGTGCATTTTTTCAGTTAGCGCAGTTAGTTTGGCATATGTGATTCCAGCAATCACGCTCGGATCCGCGCCAAAACAATCGGTCCAAGATCGCCTGAATGATGTGGTCTCAGCTCGATTGAAGTGAACTCTGGAGCGGATCGATTGTAGTGAGAAAGCAAAACGATCCGAGCCTGGCTATATCACAGTGTATTATGGATATGTAATAGGCATAAATATGGCAATATGAAGAAAGAATTATGAGTAGGGCGAGATGTCATTCCTACCGGTAAATATGTGTTTCATGTCAAATATGAAAGTGAAAGCATGCTGAACTATTAACGAGAGCTGTTTATCCGTTAGGAAAACTGACCGAACTGCAGTCTTGGTTTATCAGTTATTTATCTCTATAATGTAAAACCTATAATGCATAATTCTAGCCAAGGGCTATGTATGAGAGTCTTACCTCTGATTTATACTTGGTGACGATGTCTGTGGGTGTCACCATTTGAAATTAAAGCACAACTTTCCGCTTATAATGTCTTTTTGCTCATCGTCATAAATTAAAATAAGGACGCATGACAGCTGAGCGGGACTCTGCAAAATAAACCGTGAAACTCTGACCAATGTGAGGAGAGTTTACTCGCACATGACTTGTTTAAACTCTTTTGGTCCGTTTAGAAACTTTGCCGTGTGAAAGCGAACCGCACCAAGAACAAAGTGCAATATTTCGGAACAAAACAGGTGTGAAAGCACCCTAAGAGTCAGTTGCGTCACACCACAGCACATTTGCTATTTAGGGATAAAGAACGAGCCTCCTCCATTCAGCCTCTTTACTTTCTCTTCACTTTGCTTTTACTCTTTAGTTTACTCGTTTACTTTCGTGGATTAGGGAACGGTGTTGTACTCACTCTACTGAAGACATCCATTAGCCTTCATATTTAATTTAGTCTGTTAAGCTCAAAGATTTGTTTCAAAACTGTTTCTAAATTCAGTTCTAATTTCCAGCAAACGAATAAATGAACAACAATAACAAAGTATGGTCAAAAAACGGAGTTATATCCAAACACACATCCTATTCTTATGCCGCATATGGTGATGCATACGTCTCTAAAACCAGAGAGGTGGACACATCTAAGTTTTTTTTATTAAAACAAATATAAATATGCATATAATAAATAATACTAATAGTAATAATAACATTATACAATTGCAAATTGTCATGAATAACTACAAAATGAGGCATGGAGGATTTGTAACATTTTAATCCTTTAATTTTTATGTATAAATATTTGTGTATTGTTGTACATCCTGTGTGTATTAAGCAATGTCCAAGTTGTCACCTTGGAATTATAAGGTTCTACCTGCATTCTGAATGATTTTGAGATAATGAGCTTTAAAGTTTTTGCATTCCATAGCAAACAGTATGTGTATAACCTTTTGTTTTTAAATAAAAAGTCTTAAAACGTAAACAACTTATAAAAAAACATCCTATAATGTAAATAAATTGTCAATTAATAAGAATATGTCAAAAACTCAATTTTGACAAAAATGTCAGATAGAACCTTAAAATTCTAAGGTGACAAAGTGTTTGAACCTGCATAGGTGCATAACTACATGATCTGCGCTGGACTTTAGGCCAGCCTTTAGTTGGTCAATGGTGTGGTCTATTTCAGTTCCTCAAAATAGCAATGCAGTAGCAATGCCTTAACACACCTCATTTTTAGACCAGCACACCCATGACTCCACAAAGTGGCGCAAAAATGGACTTGCTATTTAAAGAATGTGGCGCAAAATGTGAAAATTATGCGCTGGGCTAAAAATAGCAACCAATCGCGCCAAACATGTCTTGCGCCTTATTGCACCAGGTGTATGATAAGACCCAAAGTATTAAAAGTTTTTCAGTTTTCTTTGTGACACTGAGATTTATAAGTAGTTCATTTATACATTAATTGTTTTTGTGTTTAGTCAAGTAAATAAATAACTTATTGCGTAACTGAGTTACTTTTCAAACGTTGTAATTAATAATGTAGTTTAAATAAAATTTTAACAGTGTAATTAGTAATTACTTTTTAAAAATAATTTACCCAACACTGCAGTATTTTAAAATAAAGCTCTTCAATGTTCAATATTCTAAATGCATATCCTTTTCTTTTACACTGCTACTTCAGAACGCAGCTGTTTATGTAGGCAGTAGACAGAAAGCAGCTCATTCTGTTTTCACTGCGAGTCCTACGTTCTCTTGCTGAAAGCGTCGACATAATTTGAGCCTTATATTTATGTGCAACATTAAGATGCATTTCATCCTATTATATTACACCTCCAGGCACAATATTTCCCTATGAAATGTGCATATTACAAGCCAGAGATGTGGCTTGCACGTCATTACATGTTGCCCCATGTTCAAGACATTGAGTAATGGCTACAACCAGCTGAATCAATCTGTCTTCTCCACAGAGCTGCCCTCTTCCCCTTATGACATCTCTCTTCTGTATTGTGACGGGGAATCCATGGTGCTCAACTGGAAGCAGCCCATCCATTCTGGAGGAGCAGAGGTCACCGATTATTACATTGACAAATGCAACGTGGCCAAGAAGACGTGGAAGGAGGTCAACATCCCACCCGTTAAGGAAAGACTGCACAAGGTGGCCATGTATTGCAGCATCCTGTGCATGTTGTTGTTGCATCAGCTTATGTTAATGGATTTCTAATAAAATAGTGTGGTGCTATAATGTTCTGTGATTGCTCAGATGAAATGTTCTTTCTGAAGGTTGGAGGTCTGACTGCTGGCTCAGTGTATCAGTTTAGGGTCTATGGTGCTAATGTGGTTGGAGTTGGTGATCCCTCAACCTATAGCTCTTCCTTCAAATGTGACGCATGGACCATGTCTGAACCAGGTATTGTGAAGTCTGCTAACACATTTAATGATGGTATTTGTTTTGTTCATTCAATAATAATAATAATAATAATAATAATTGAAACAAAGATTTGATATATATATATATATATATATATATATATATATATATATATATATATATATATATATATATATATATATATATATATATATATATATATATATATATATATATATATGTAGTGCATATGGCAATTTTTCATAGCACTTCACTTTTTCCACATTTATTTATGTTACAGCCTTATTCCAAAATTGATTAAATTCATTTATTTCCTTAAAATTCTAAGCACAATACCCCACGAAATTTGAAATTGTTGCAAATTAATAAAAAAAAATCCTGAAAAATCACATGTACATAAGTATTCACAGCTTTTGCTGTGAAGCTCTAAATTGAGCTCAGGTCATTCTGTTTGCACTGATCATTCTTGAGATGTTTCAGCAGCTTAATTGGAGTTCACCTGTGGTAAATTTAGTTGATTGGACATGATTTGAATAGGCATTCACCTGTCTATATAAGGTCCCAGGGCTGACAGTGCATGTCAAAGCACAAACCAAGCATGAAGACAAAGGAATTGTCTTTAGACCTCCGAGACAGGATTGTCTCGAGGCACAAGGCTGGGGAAGGTTACAGAAAAATTTCTGCTGCTCTGAAAGTTCCAATGAGCACAGTGGCCTCCATCATCCGTAAGTGGAAGATGTTTGGAACCACCAGGACTCTTCTTAGAGCTGGCCGACCAAGTGATCAGGGGAGAAGGGCCTTAGTCAGGGAGGTGATCAATAACCCAATGGTCACTCTGTCTGAGCTCCAGCGTTCTTCTGTGGAGGGAGGAGAACCTTACAGAAGGACAACCATTTGTGCAGCAATCCACCAATCAGGCCTGTATGATAGAGTGGCCAGACAGAAGCCACTCCCTGCCTGGAATTTGCCAAAAGGCATCTGAAGGACTCTCAGACCATAAAAAACTAAATTCTCTGGTCTGATGAGACTAAAATTTAACTCTTTGGAGTGAATGCCAGGCGTTGCGTTTGGAGAAAACCAGGCACCGCTCATCACCAGGCTAATACCATCCCTACAGTGAAGCATGATGGTGGCAGCATCATGCTGTGGGGATGTTTTTCAGCAGCAGGAACTGGAAGACTAGGCAAGATAGAGGGATAGATGAATGCAGCAAAGTACAGAGACATCCTGAATGATAACTTGCTTTAGAGTGCTCTTAACTGGGGCGACGGTTCATCTTTCAGCAGGACAGTGACCCAAAGCACATCGCCAAAATATCAATGGAGTGGCTTCACAACAACTCGGTGAATGTCCTTGAGTGGTCCCGCCAGAACCCAGACCTAAATCCTATTGAACATCTCTGGAGAGATCTGAAAATGGCTGTACACCGCCGCATCCCATCCAACCTGATAGAGCTTGAGACGTACTGCAAAGAGAAATGGGCAAAATTTCTCAAAGACAGGTGTGCCAAGTTTGTGGCATCATATTCAAAAAGACTTGAGGCTGTAATTGCTGCTAAAGGTGTATAAACAAAGTATTGGGCAAAGGCTGTGAATACTTATGTACATGTGATTTTTCAGGTTTTTTATTTTGAATAAATTTGCATCAATTTCAAAAAATCTTTTTCACATTGTCATTATGGGGTATTGTGTGGAGAATTTTGAGGAAATAAATCCATTTAATCAATTTTGGAATAAGGCTGTAACCCAAAAAAAAATGTGGAAAAAGTGAAGAGCTATGAATACTTTCTGGATACACTGCAGGCAGCACAGTGGCTCAGTGGTTAGCACTGTCACCTCACAGCTAGAAGGATGATTTGACTCCCCACTGGGCCAGTTGGCATTTCTGTGAAGATCCTGCATGTTCTCCCCGTGTTGTTCAGTCCAAAGACGTAGTATAGGTGAATTGAAAAAAATAAATCGGCCAAAGTGTATGTGTGTGAATGAGTGTTTATGGATGTTTTCCAGTCCTTGGGTTGCAGCTGGAAGGGTATCCGCTGCATAAAACATATGCCGGATAAGTTGGCGTGTCATTCCGCTGTGACGACCCCTAATGAATAAAGGGACTAAGCCAATGAAAGGAAGGAAAAGGAATTAATGAATGAATTGGCCATAGTGAATGAGTGTGTGTGGGTGTTTCCCAAGACTGGGTTCTTCACAATTAAACAAGCAGACAATAAACTGCTGTAAATCACACATCTATGATATAACTTGACACATAAAACACATTTTTACAGGCACTTCTGACAAAACCAGACAGATGACATTATGTGGCTTAGAGGAATCTGTTATTTAAAGGGGACCTACAGTATTATGCGCCTTTTTAAAATATCAAATAAGTCTCTGATGTCCCTAGAGTGTGTATGGGAAGTTTCATCTCAAAATACCCTTCCAATTTTTTTTAGAACTCTTCGATACTGGCCCTTTTTAAGCTTTGTTCCAAATTTGTGGCATTAAATTTAAACAGAAAATGTCAAAAGAAGTGGCTCAGAAGAAAGTAGTCTATGGAGACTAAGTTAAGTTTTTTTCCTCTGTCGTGACATACATCCAATTGAAATCGTCCTGAAATGCGAAAAAATTGTAGGGCGGTGCATGATTTTGACCTTTGGGAACTGATTGGATCGTTGAACAAAATAGAGGAAGATTGACGAATGGACGAAAAAGAGCAGAAGCTCTGTTCAAAAGGCATACCATGTGACCAGAGCAGTCGTTCTGAGGGGGGAGGGAAGGTTAAAGTATTTGATTAAAGATTACGAGGGCAAATAAACTTTAACATTACAAAATAAAGTGCACAGACACATCTTTTATAACAAGCACTACAATATACAGTACATATAACTATAAGAAGAGAACATATTCGTTTCAATCTGACTTTAATATTGACAAAGAAAATATCTCTATGGGGCGGCAACTGTGGCTCAATGGTTAGCACTGTCTCCTCACAGCAAGAATGTTGCTGGTTCGAGTCCCTGCTGGGCCAGTTGGCATTTCTGTGTGGAGTTTGCATGCTCACCCTGTGTTGGCGTGGGTTTTCCCTCCGGTTTCCTCCCACAGTTCAAAGACATGGGCTATAGGTGAATTGGATGAAGTAAATTGCCTGTAGTGCATGAGTGATTCCCAGTACTGGATTGTGGCTAGAAGGGCATCCGCGGGAATAGTTGGCTGTTCATTCCGCTGTGGTGACCCCTGATAAATAAGGGACTAAGCCGAAGGAAAATTAATGAATGGAAATCTCTATGACCCAAAATGACAACTGAAACTTGTGCACACAGGCTCTAAACTGTCACGTTTGTACCAGGCTAGTATTTTTTTTAATGCTGCCCTAAGAACACTTTAGAGGAAGTAAAATATTTACATGTGCAAAACACCAATCATGAGACCTACCCACAACTCCTGACTAACATAATTTGGTTACTTGGTGTTTAGCAACCTTACAGCATTCCTACTGGAGACACAGATCTTCTGCATCAAGTTGTTATTTGTTTATGCATTCATTTTATTTTTTTGTGTGTGTGATGGGCCTAAAGACTACAGAGTTAAATAAGAGTTAAAGACTACAAAGGGACAAGGATATCTCTATAGATATTTGTTGGTTCTAATGTAGACTGACCCTTATAGGATCCAACCTGCAACATACTGTATATAGTAGAAGTCAGATTTATTAGTCCTCCTGTGATTTTAGTTTTTTTCCTAAATTTTCCAAATGATGTTTAACAGAGCAAGGAATTTTTCACAGTATTTCCAATAATATTTTTTATTTTTTCATTTTTTTTGTTTTATTTGTTTTATTTTTGGCTTGAATAGGAAGTCGTTTTCAATTTTTACAAAAACCATTGGTCAATATTGTTAACCCCCTTAATTATAATTATAATACAATGATTTGCCTAATTACCATAACTTGCCTAATTAACCTAGTTAAGCCTTTTAAATTTCACTTTAAGCTTAATACTAGTATCCTGAAAATGATCTAGTAAAACATTATGTACTGTCATCATGGCAAGGATGAAAGAAATCAGTTATTGTAAATGAGTTATTAATTATGTTAAAAAATATCTTCTTTCTGTTAAACAGAAATTGGGGTTGGGGGGGGGGGTATACACTGTATAAATACAGTTGAAGTCAGAATTATTAGCCCCCCTGAATTACTAGCCCCTATTTTTCCTCCCAATTATGGTTTAACAGAGAGAAGATTTATTCAACACATTTCTAAACATAATAGTTTTAATAACTCATTTCTAATAATTGATTTAATTTGTCTTTGTTATGATGACGTAAATAATATTTGACTAGATATTTTTCAAGACACTTCTATACAGCTTAAGGTGACATTTAAAGGCATATCTAGGTTAATTAGGTTAACTAGGCAGGTAAGGGTAATTAGGCAAGTTATTGTGTAACGATGGTTTGTTCTGTAGACTATTGGAAAAACAAAAAATTTTCCCCCCCAACTTTATTTATAGAAATTTTCAAAAATTTTACAAATATCACACATTTTACAATATTACTGTACATTTAGATATAGAGAGAGAGAGAGAGAAGTAAGGGGCTGATAATTTGGACCTAAAAATGGTTAATAAACAATTAAAATCTGCTTTTATTCTAACTGAAATAAAACAAATAAGACTTTCTGCAGAAGAAAAAATATTATCAGACATACTGTGAAAATTTCCTTGCTCTGTTAAACATCATTTGAAAAATATTTAAAAAAGAAAAGGGGGGCTAATAATTCTGACTTCAACTGTATAGTCAAGACCAGATAACAAACACAAAATGCCTTGACCTTATTTCTAACTAATTCTTGTGGAAGCTGTAAAGAGCATATAAAGTCATATTTTTCATGTATAGATTAGAGTTTTCATAAGGACATCCGTTCAAGTGTATTGATTCACATTAACATAAGTTTACAATTATTGTTTATGTTTTCATGAGAAGTGTTTAAAAAACATGATTGAACGCATGGGAACCCTGAGCCCTAATGGCCATTGTATTTGGGGTTTGTCTTTGGTAGGTCCAGCCTATGACCTGACCTTCACTGAGGTGAGGGATGATTCTTTGGTGGTGGAGTGGAAGCCTCCCGTCTACAATGGGGCTAGTGCCGTCACTGGATACTTCATTGAGAAGTGCAAGAAAGGCTCTGATTCCTGGAGCAAAGTCAACGAAAGTTCAGTTGACCACTGCTATCTCAAGGTATTGATTTATGAGTGCTGACAAGTACATGTTCTCAGCTATTCTGTTCTATTATCTCAGAACACTTTATATAAAAGTATTATTTATTAAATGTATGTTTGAATATTTTTCAGGTCAAGGGTCTCGAGACAGGCACGTCTTATCTGTTTCGTGTGCGGGCAGAGAATGCCAAGGGCGTTGGCATGGCTTCAACCCCATCTGACCCTGTGTGTGTCAGTGCACTGCCAGGTAAACTGCACTGTAGAGCAGATAGTTTAATGTTGAAATATATATATATATATTATTCAATGGTTCTGTCTGGTTCCCAAATCTGACTGGCTGATAGCCATGCGAGATTCTGCAATATCAGAATTCATACAGCCTCCTTACCTATCTGTATTACTCTGCCCACATAGAGTGACAGCAGATCAATAAACTCAATACAATTACACAAATTTTGCAGCTGTTGGACAACATAATGTACTTTTGAGTTTTTTTTATGTGAGAATGTAGTTGTTTAGATTGCAACTATGCAGTTTATTTATAAGGACAGTGCCCTATTTAAAATATTTATAATTTTGAAGATTCAGTGCATTGGTTGACGTTTAGCCACGAGATGGTGACAGAGACCCCATAATAAGTCCTTAGGGGAGATAAACAGCATTTTCTCAGCACAAGTTTCATTTCATTATACCATAGTAATCTGGTAATGTTTGTTTGCTTTGGCATTTTTGGGGTTAATTATTGTGACATTCCGATTACAACAGAGAAATTCTGGGAAATCCCTGTAGACTGATGGCATTTCATGCTGTTCAGCCTTATAATCTTAAAATGTCAGCAAAATCAGCTGTTTTGTCATCATTTTAGACATTATGCTAGAGAGTCGTTCAAATAGCTCTGAAGTGACGTTGGTGAAGTAGTAATGGTTTCTGCTGTTCTGATGGTCAGCTGTAGATGTGAATGAATGGTGCAAGAAAGTAGTTTCTCATACAAAAGGATTTTTGAGACTCTCTGTGTTAGATTCTTCTTTTTTATATGCACGATTATGCCATCAAACTGCTGTATAAACGCAATATCACACTTGTAGCAGTTCTATATGGCTGTATATTGTCACTGGCCTGTGGCCTTGAGCCTCACTGGCCTCACGCCTCCCACCAGTGCCAATGTACAGCCACACCGCACTGCTACTCATGTGATATTGTAATGATATATATGAATGGGAAAAAATATAACACAAAATGTGCGTAAAGATGTGCCGGAATAGTTGCCGATTCGAGCCGAAGGAAAATGAATGAATGTCAGTTATTATTTTTTAATAACAAAATAATCTGATATTACACTATAAAAAGCGATTAGATGACTATATTAAGAAAGTGAGTAAACATGTTGCCTTTAAAATTAAAAAATTAAGTAAATAAACTGCATAACTAAAAAAATATATGTTAAGTCAACTTAATAGTTCCAAGTTACAACAGATTTACTCACTTTTTAAGTTAAGTTGTCACTTTTAGACAAACACATTGCCTTACTTTAAGTAACTAATCTCGTTTTACAATGTACTTTTTGCATGCTGTCAAATATTACAAATTTAGCTACTAACAATTTACCTCATGCTTATTAAAGAAACACGCTTTACACCAGAAAGTCATATCAAAGTCCCTTTAAGGCAAGTCATTTCACCCTGTGGACATCTTTGAGACACCACTTGGGCAGTATGCTTAGGCATTCTGTCTGAATGGGGAAATATCAAATTCTCCAAAACTGCTTGAAAAGCTTACGATTGAATTTAATATTAGGAATCATCAAAAAAAAATTACTATTATTGTATCTTTAGTTTCATTTCCAAACATCCAGATCACACAAAATCTGCAGAAACTCACGTCTGGTCCGAGCCCCTCCCCTAGAGTATCGTCAGTCTATAGTAATCAATGTTTGGCTCCTGTACTAGAAGGCGGGATTTATTTGAATCATTTTGGCTCAAGACTTCCGGTCTCATTCACTTCCATTCATTTTTATACGTTAAAAACAGCTCGTTTTGCTGCTTGGTGTTGCAAACTGATAATTTCTTATTATAATATTCTACTTTGTCTGTATTGTCGTGCAAACACTTGTTTGTGGAGTAAGTAGTTTGACCGTTTTCTGCCGTTTATTATTCCTAGTCATTTCTCCCATAGGCAGCTGAATCAGAAGTTCTAAAACAATCGCAAAAACGCGCGCACTTCCGCATTGAAGAATAAGGTCAATAGTGAGTGACTTGTCTTGTGTATTCTATAAAATGTTTCTCATTTCAGAGGCTGCATCCTCCGAAGGATGCAGACTTCAATGGTGAGTCCTTTGAAGTCCTCACTGAACCGAGCGTTTTGAAATGAGACAATCTAGCCTACAGAGGACGGATCTTGTCACCAGCTGCTGTTAATAAGCACTGATAAAATTTGTAAAGACTTTTTTCAAAGTGATTTTAAAACTTATTTTAAGCGATCTGAAGGCAAAACAAGATACACAGAAGCTGGAAATATATTTCCTTGGATCCTTACATGTACACATAAACATGTAAACTGTCTATAAAATCACTCTTTAGTAAGACATGTCAAACTCTTTTTGTTTATTAACATGTGTTTAGATATCCAAGAAAAATAAACTTAATTCATACATTTAAACTGGAGTTTTCTTTTAAAAACGTCCTGCCGTTAATGCAATGAATCTTGGGGTATTCGAGGCCACAAGGATCCACCTGTTGTGTCCTTCATTGTCTCCAAATATAAATTGTGTCCAAATCGCATACTTATGCACATTCTATGCCATTTTGTAGTACAATTAGTGCAAGTAGTGCGTTCACACTGAAAACTGTAAAAATAATAAGTGCACTTTAATTACGCGGATGACCGGTAAAATAAAGTGTGGAATGTTGGACACTTCACACACTCAACGACCGCAGCTTTGCTCACGTAAGGGAAGGGGCGGAGCTATCGGGCGCACATGTTGAATACTTTATTTATTTTGGATGGTGAAAGCAAAATTCTCCTATGAGATTGATTATAGCGCCTCCCGATGGTGAATGCGGTTATACTCATGGCGGTATTATTTGATAGTTTGGTCATTTATTTCACTGATTTGGCAACCGTCAAACGTCATCAGGGAAACGGTTTGAATTTCCGCTAAGTAAATAAACATTAGTACTCCATTTGGGACGACACTACATACATAGGGTGCATCCCAAATTGCATACTTATGCACTATTCCACATCATTTTGTAGTATAAATAGTATAAGTAGTGCGTTAACACTGAAAACTCTAAAAATAATAAGTGCACATTAATTAGCCAGATGACACACTCATTCGACCGGTAAAATGAAGTGTGGAATGATGGACACTTCACGCACTCAACGACCGCAGCTTTGCTCATGTAGCGGAAGGGGCAGAGCTATCGGGCGCATATGTTAGACAACTATTAGTTTTGGATGGTGAAAGCAAAACTCTCCTATGAGAATGATCATAGCGCTTCCCGATGGTGAATGCGGTTATACTCATGGTGGTATTATTTGATAGTTTGGTCATTTATTTCACTGATTGGGCAACCGTCAAACGTTATCAGTGAAACGCTACTAAAAAAACTGGCTTAAACCAGCCTAGGCTGGTTGGCTGGTTTTAGCTGCTCGACCAGCCTGGGAACCCAGCCAAACCAGCTATGTCCAGCTTAAACCAGTCTGGTCAAGCTGGTTTTAGCTGGATTTAGCTGGTCATTTTCCAGCCTGACCAGCTAAGACCAGGCTGGAAATGGCTGAAAACCAGCCTGGAAATGGCCAAACCACTCTAAAACCAGGCTGGTCAACCAGCTAAAACCAGCCAACCAGCCTAGGTTGGTTTAAGCTGGATTTTTCAGCAGGGAACTGTTTGAATTTCCGCTTAGTAAATAAACCATTAGGGCTCCATTTGGGACGACACAACATACAAATACTATACTGTTGAGTGTGTAAGTGCATAAGTGCATAGTGTATAGTGTGTCATTTGAGAACCAGCTTGCGTTTTAAGAAGCCTTCGAATTTTTAAAAAATGAGACAGCCTTCGTCGCGCCGCAATGACACAGCACACTTTGAATGCATCCTTCGGAGGATGCAGCCCCTGAAATGAGACACAGCTAGTCTTTGGTCAAATCTAAATATATAAACATCCCCCTCCTTTAAACTGATTGAATCTTAATTACCATTGATGAGCGCTAAAACACAGCAGTCTAAAACTGATCCTGAAACACAATTGATTGTTGGTTGAGTATAGAACGCACTTCTTTTGCTAGATAAAGCTGCCCATTAACAATGACTTGCATTGAAGGCTTTCAAATGAGAGAATACTGAGTGTACTGGAAGGTATATTTTTGAATGCGGTTTTATTTTAGGATGAGCTTACAGCATTACAACAAAATGAGCAGAAACTTGTAACTATTTGTAAAAGACTGCGGTCTGCAGCCTTATAAAACCTGCCAGTTTGCACTGATGCAACTAGACAAGACGGGGTGTTGTTTCCATAGCAACTACTTTTTACTTCACGTTTTCTGTCAGCTTTGTGTAGCGCAGCTGTTGGACTCATGAAAATATCCAGAAACGCACTGTAAATGGCTTCATGCTAATATTAATAATCGAAGAATAAGAATATCTCTTGTTTATTGATTTGGTGGTGTTTGTAAAAAGCTGCTAAATACAGATTTTACTGTCAAATTTCTTGGCATTAATTTAACACTTAATCTATTCACATGGCTTTTTTTGCTAATGATAATGATATTCCAACTGTTACAAACTGTGTGCTGAAGCACTGCCTTATGGGGAATTTGACATGTTGTTTACAACCCACTACTTCCATTTACTTTATATTTGCAAGTGAATTTATTCATTCATTCATTCATTTTCTTTTCGGCTTAGTGCCTTGATTAATCCGGGGTCGCTACAGCGGAATGAACCGCCAACTTATCCAGCATATATTTTATCCAGCGGATGCCCTTCCAGCTGCAACCCATCACTGGGAAACACCTTCTCATTCACTCACATACACTATGGACAATTTAGCTTATCCAATTCACCTGTACTGCATGTCTTTGGACCTGAGGGGGAAACCAGAGCACCCGGATGAAACCCATGCCAACACAGGGAGAACATGCAAACTCCACACAGACATGCCAACTCAACCGGCCGAGGCTTGAAGCAGCAACCTTCTTGCTGTTAGGCAATTGTGCTACCCACTGTGCCACCGTGACACCTTAATTATTGGTAAAATAAATAAAAAAAAATTAAAAATGAATGGAACCTTGTTGCAAGGGTTTTGGGATGCATAGAACCTGTGGTAGATACTTTAAATACAAGTGTTTTTTTCTCCACTTGGGAGAGAGTACACCCCTAACAGATCTCTGTTTAAATGATAATTTCCTATAGGATGTTTTTAAAAATATATTTGTGTATATACACTCACCGGCCACTTTAATAGGTACACCTCTCCAACTGCTCATTAACGTAAATTTCTAATCAGCAAATCACATGGCAGCAACTCAATGCATTTAGGCAAGTAGACATGGTCAAGATGATCTGCTGCAGTTCAAACCGAGCATCAGAATTGGATTGTTGGTGCCAGACAAGCTGGTCTGAGTATTTCAGGAGTATTTCAGGAACTGCTGATCTACTGGGATTTTCAAGCACAACCATCTCTAAGGTTTACAGAGAATGGTCAGAAAAAGAGAAAATATCCAGCGAGCGACAGTTCTGTGGGCACAAATGCCTTGTTGATGCCAGAGGTCAGGAGAATGACCAGACTGGTTCCAGCTGATAGAAATGCAACAGTAACTCAAATAACCACTCGTTACAACTGAGGTATACAGAAGAGCATCGCTAAATGCACAACACCACGAATATTGAGGCAGATGGGCTACAGCAGCAGAAGAAAACACAGGGTGCCATTTCTGTCAGCTAAGAACAGGAAACTGAGGCTACAATTCGCACAGGCTCACCAAAATTGGACAATAGACGATTGGAAAAATGTTGCCTGGTCTGATGAGTCTCTATTTCTGCGACATTTGGATGGTAGGGTCAGAATTTGGCGTCAACATAATGAACACTTTGGACCCATTAGTACCAATTGAGCATCGTGTCAATGCCACAGGCTACCTGAGTATTGTTGCTGACCATGTCAATCTCTTTATGACCACATTGTACCCATCTTCTGATGGCTACTTCCAGCAGGATAACGCTTCTTGTCATAAAGAGCGAAGCATCTCAGACTGGTTTCTTGAACATGACAATGAGTTCACTGTACTCAAATGGCCTCCACAGTCACCTTAATCCAATAGAGCACCTTTAGGATGTGGTAGAACAGGTACCTTGTTGAATCTATGCCACAAAGGCAGTTCTGAAGGCAAAATGGGTTCAACACAGTACTAGTAAGGTGTACCTAATAAAGTGGCCAGTAAGTGTACATTAGTACCAAAGACAAAACTAGAGTCAATATGACAACATAATTTAAGATCACAGTACAAAAAAAGTACTTCCAAATTAATAATATAAATATAATAAAACTATATCAATAATAATAAAAATAAAAATCTGTATATAATGTGTGTGTATATATATATATATATATATATATATATATATATATATATATATATATATATATATATATTATTCATTCATTTTCTTTTCGGGCTTCCGGGGTCGCCACAGCGGGATGAACCGCCAACATATTCAGCACGTTCTACGCAGCTGATGCCCTTCCACCTGCAATCCATCTCTGGCAAATATTATTATTATTTGTCTGCTGAAATTATAATAATAATAATAATAATAATAAATTAAAAATATTAAAGACTATGAAGATTTTGTGTCTATTTTTAAGATCTTTAAATACTGTGCACTGATGAATAGTGTACAATAAGACCAGGAAACTGCCATCAGTTTTGCCCAGTTTAAATTTGCATTACTATCCAACTATCCAGAAAGCAGTATAGCTTAATATCAGAACGTTCTGAAGGGATGTTTATTTTTTAAAGGAATAAGAGTAGTTCAAAGTGAGAGAGAGAGAGCAGTGTGGCTCGGCGTGGATGGCACCATGGGAGGTGCTCTGGATTGTCTTTGGGAGCAGCTGCCTGCACAGTCGCAGATAAGGAAAAAGCAGCCACGGGATGATCCGAGATGATTCATTTCGAGAAGACTAAAAGGCTTGGTGCTGATAAAACACCAACAGCCAGTAGAGTGCACTGTGGCTTCATGTGTCTATATAAAGTATGTGCGTGAAGTTGTGTTACATGTTCTCCATACATAATGTTAGACGTGCTGCATACTGAGAAGGGAAGCCCTGTGTGGGCTGATTGGTCATAATCAGGGCCACAGTGAATTTATGCCAGAGACAGATTTCTTAACGCATTATTTCACAAACTTATATGCACCTAGAATGTTAATATATGTTTATAGTGACTGTTGTGTATGCTGTATATATATATATATATATATATATATATATATATATATATATATATATATATATATATATATATATATATATATATATATATATATATATATATGTATGTATATGTATATATATATATATATGTATATATACACACATACATAAATACATGTACATAAACAGGGGTTGGACAATGAAGCCTGGTTTTAGACCACAATAATTCATTAGTATAATGTAGGGCCTCCTTTTGCAACCAATACAGCATTATTTTGTCTTGGGAATGACAGATACAAGTCCTGCACAGATTCCAGAGGAATTTTGAGCCGTTCTTTTTGCAGAATAGTGGCCAGGTCACTATGTGATGCTGGTGGAGGAAAACTTTTCCTGAATCGGTCCTCCAAAACACCCCAAAGTGGCTTAATAATATTTAGATCTGGTGACTGTGCAGGCCATGGAAGATGTTTAATTCACATTCATGTTCATTAAACCACTCTGTCACCAGTCTTGCATTGGTGCATTATCATTCTGACACACGACACAACCTTCAAGATACATTGTTTGAACCATTGGGTGTACCTGGTCCTCCAGAATGCTTTGGTTTTTCTTGGCAGTGAAGCACCCATCAAGTACAAGTATTGGGCCTAGGGAATGATATGCCCTAGGCCCAATAATGATAATGCCATGATATTGCAACACAAACCATCCAGACCAAAGCACCCAGATCCTTCACTCTGAGCATGCAACAGTGTGGGTGGTACGCTTCTTTGGGGCTTCTCCACACCGTAACTCTCTTAGATGTGGGAAAGATAGTGAAAGTGGACTCATCAGACAACAGTGCATGTTTCACATTGTCCACAGCCAAAGATTATTGCTGCTGGCACCATTGAAACCAACGTTTGTCATTTGCACGAGTGATCAAAAGTTTGACTATAGCAGCCCAGCCATGTATATTGATCCTGTGGAGCTCTCAACTAACACTATTGGTGGAAACCAATTGGATAAAAACCAGGTTAGCACCTGGACATCCCTTTTAGACAGCTTCCTCTTGTGTCCACAGTTACTCCTGTTGGATGTGGTTCATCCTTCTTGCTGACATTACCCTGAATTTCATGTCTCTTGATACATCACAAAGACTTACTGTCTTTGTCACAGATGTGCAAGCGAGACACACACCAACGATTTGTCCTATTTTAAACTCTGATATGTTCCACTGTGGTAACCTCTGAAACAGAGACTAAGCTGAAGGAAAATAAATGAATGAGTTGCATTGCATTGTTCCTTCTTATTTTTGAGTCCCTGTTGCCTTTCTATCAGCTGGAAGCAGTCTGGCCATTCTCCTCTGACCTCTGGCATTAACAAGGCACTTGCACCCACAGAACTGCCGCTCACTGCATATTTTCGCTGTTTTGGACCATTCTATGTAAACCATAGAGATGGTTGTGCATGAAATTCCCAGTAGATCAGCAGTTTCTGAAATACTCAGACCAGCCCGTATAGCACCAACAACCATGCCACGTTTAAAGTCACTTAAATCATCTTTCTTCCCCATTCTGATGCTCGGTTTGAACTGCAGCAGATCGTCTTGACCATGTCTACATGCCTAAATACATTGAGTTCCTGCTTTGTGATTGGCTAATTAGAAATTTGTGTTAACAAGCGATTGGACAGATATACCTAATAAAGTGGCCAGTTAGTGTATATGACAAGACAATGTGTGCTGTTTTTATTTAGTATAAATGTACAGTATGTGGTCGGTATTGCATTCGCATTTCAGTCAAACCAGTTGGTTTAGAAACAGGCTGTGATCATCTCATGCTGTAACCTTTTATACTATTTATATAATACCACTGATCTCTAACATAAATCCAGCATATCCAGTATCTCTGCAGTCATTTGCACCTCTTATCACATAATGCAAATTTCTTTCTGCTTCTGTTTTTATGAAGGCATCCAGGAAATCAAGTGTGGCGTCGATGAGCAATCAGGTGACATTTACCTCTCTTTTGAGAGCTGCCAAATGATGGAGAAATCAAAGTTTGTGTGGAAGAAGTCCTACCAAGAAATCACTGACTTCTCAAAGGGAATAGCCGTCAAGACATCAGGCAGCAAGTAAGCAAAAACAAACGTTCACTGTGTCCTAACTACTGTAAATCTGGTCCAGATACACATTAGCTTCCAGCATATTTAGGGCTGTGCCACAGTCTGTGCATATTTAATTCCATTTGTTTTGCTTTTGTCATCCCGTTGAACAGACACTAATATTTGCTATATTTTCCTTTAGCTCGACTTTGCTTTTCAAGAACCCAGACAAAGAGGATTTGGGCACATTCTCTGTGTCTGTTACACATACTGATGGTGTGTCCGCCAGCTACAAGATTTCAGCTGAAGGTGAGGCCTGTTAATATATTATGACTATCGAATCCATTATTAATGCTCTTCCTCAAAGTTATATAAAGTACAACGCACTATCAAAACATTCCGCTGACAGAGTCTAATCATATTCAATTCAGATTTGGGTGTAATAGATGTTGATCTGTATTAGGGATGTTTCATCATCTCTGGTGAAACAGTTGGGATAATAATATATCTATTTCAAAGATCTTTGGTATTAATAATAAAATATGATGTTGTCCGCTGCAATGTCCTTGAAAGTGTTGATAATGACGATAGTTATCTCTGTCACCATTTATAGAGCTGGAGAAGATGTTGGCCATAAGCTATGACATACGCAATCCAAGTAAGTAGCAGTGGATGAATGATTGTAGATTATGAATAATATTCTCTTGTATTTACAGTGCTCAGCATATATGAGTACACCTCTCACAAATTTCTCATTTAAATTAATATTTGCTATAGGAAGCTTTACTATTATATTTGTGCATATACAGTGCACCCGGAAAGTATTCAAAGCGCTTTACTTTTACCACATTTTTTATGTTACAGCCTTATTCCAAAATGGATTAATCTTCATTTATTTTCCTCAACATTCTACACACAATACCCCATAATGACAATATGAAAAAAGATTTTTTGAAACTGTTGCAAATTTATTAAAAATAAAAGACCTGAAAAATCACATGTATATAAGTATTCACAGCCTTTGCCGTGAAGCTCTAAATTGAGCTCAGGTACATAATGTTTCCACTGATCATTATTGATCAGCTTAATTGGAGTTTGCCTGTGGTAAATTCAGTTGATTGGACATGATTTTAAAAGGCATACACATGTCTATATCAGGTTCCAGGGTTAACAGTGCATGTCAAAGCACAAACCAAGCATGAAGACAAAGGAATTGTCTGTAGACCTCAGAGACAGGATTGTCTTGAGGCAAACGGCTGGGGAAGGTTACAGAAAAATTTCTGCTGCTCTAAAAGTTCCAATGAGCACAGTGGCCTCCATTATCCATAAGAGGAAGATGTTTGGAACCACCAGGACTCTACTTAGAGCTGGCCGGCCATCTAAGCTGAGTGATCGAGGGAGAAGGGCCTTAGTCAGGGAGGTGATCAATAACCCAATGGTCACTTTGTGTGAGCTCCAGCATTTTTCTGTGGAGAGAGGAGAACCTTACTGAAGGACAACCATCTGTGCAGCAATCCACCAATCAGGCCTATATGGTAGAGTGGCCAGACGGAAGCCACTCCCTGCCTGGAATTTGTCAAAAGATTTGGCATCTGAAGGACTCTCAGACCATAAGAAACTAAATTCTCTGGTCTGATGAGACTAAAATTTAACTCTTTGGAGTGAATGCCAGGCGTTCCGTTTGGAGAAAACCAGGCACCGTTTAGCACCAGGGTTATACCATCCCTACAGTGAAACATGGTGGTGGCAGCATCATGCTGTGGGGATGTTTTTCAGCAGCAGGGACTATAAGACTAGTCAGGATAGAGGGTAACATGAAACATCCTGAATGAAAACCTGCTTCAGAGTACCCTTGACCTTAGAGTGGGGTGACGGTTCATCTTCCAGCAGGACAATGACCCAAAGCACACCTCCAAAATATCAATGGAATGGCTTCACAACAACTTGGTGAATGTCCTTGAGTGGCTCAGCCAGAGCCCAGACCTAAATCCTATTGAACATCTCTGGAGAGATCTGAAAATGGCTGTACACCATTGTTTCCCATCCAGCCTGATAGAGCTTGAGAGGTACTGCAAAGAGGAATGGGCAAAAATTCCCAAAGACAGGTGTGCCAAGTTTGTGGCATCGTATTAAAAAAGACTTGAGGCTGTAATTGCTGCAAAAGGTGCATCAACAAAGTATTGTGCAAAGACTGTGAATACTTATGTACATGTGGTTTTTCAGTTTTTTATTTTGAATAAGTTTGCAACAGTTTCAAAAACTCTTTTTTCACATTGTCATTATGGGGTATTGTGTGTAGAATTTTGAGTAAATAAATAAATTTAATCCAATTTGGAATAAGGCTGTAACATAAAAAAAAGTGGAAAAAGTGAAGTGCTATGAATACTTTCTGGATACACTGTACATTAGATTAGTCAGTACTGAAGCCAAATCTGGAGCTTATCTAACAAAATACTGTTTTCTGTCTATTAGTAGATATTTATGACTTGCTTTGTTTACCAAATAGGTGAATCTAGATATATTTGCATTGCAAACATTAACAGTTAAAAAGCTATTATTTTTTATTTCATATATTAAGTTTTTAGTTATGATACTCCCAAAGTAACTTTACCAAATTCTCTGCAGAAATAGCAAAAAATGTCAGCAGACTCTGGCCCTAGTTATATGTTATAAAGAGCAAAATGTTTTATAAAATTTAGTTGTAGTTTGTTTTGTAGTTTGTAATTTTTTCCAATATTTTGCATGCATTTACATGCATTATATTTCTATTTCTAAAGATGTTCGGTGACTAAAATATAATTTTATTAAATATATTAGTTTAATAAATCGGTAACACATTTTAATAACTACACACTATGAATCATCTATTAAGCATTAGCAAATAGTGAATTCATTATCTGTTAAATATTAACTCTACATTAACAGACGTTAGTAAACAGTTTATAAATACAGCTATAAATGGTGTATTCTTGACTAATAGGCACATTTATAATGTCCTTAATAATTATATTTTCATACTTTATTACTGATTAATTGTTTATTACTAAATTCAGTATTGCATTGTTTACAAACCATTTGTATTAAGGAGTAGTTGGAGGTTTTTAAGATCATTCAGTTAGTAAACGATTAATAAACTATTCAAATCAACATTTATATATCTTATTATTCAGGCATATAGTAAGGGTTAGGACAGTATGTATGTTAATATATGCTTTATTAACCGAACTTCATGCTGTTTTGTGACCTAATCTAAAGTGAGCACTATTTATGCTTTATAAATCCTTTATAAATGACATTTAAAGGCTCAGTTATCTTCTAAACAGGAAAAAAAGAGAGAAAATAAACGACGTTATTGATTTCTGTTCATTGGAAGATACACAAATAAAACTGTATCTTTTGTAAAATAAAATTACTGTATCAATAAATCCCTTATAAATGGCAGTTAAAGGCTTAGCATCAAATGAACAATAATGTTTGCAATCTTATCTAAAAAATAAAATTACTGTTAACATTACTAATTTATATTCTGCAAACTTATTAATTTGCTATGTTTCCTGTTATATAAACCACTAGAATGATATCTCTTTTACCAAAGTTAAAGTAGTTGTCACTCTAATAAGTGCTGTGGCTTATTGCTTAAAATAAACTATAGCAATGTCAGATTGTCATTCCTCTTGTGTCACAGTTATTCCTCTGAAGACTGAGCTGGCCTATAAGATTCTAGAGAGAGGCCGTATGCGCTTTTGGCTGCAAGCTGAGGGCATCTCCTCATCTGTGACCTACAAATTCTTTGCCAATAACAAGGAGCTTGTCAACTGCGAGGTAAAGGACTGTCACAGATAAAATAGCACAAACATTCCCAGCCTTCATAATATCATGATGGAAATCAGCCAGTTTTATATGGAGAGGGACAGTTCACCTTTCATTTTAAAGTTGTCTTTGTTTACTCAACATCAGGTACTTCCAAAACACATGTAGCTGACTTTCTTCTGTGGGACATTAAAGGGATAGTTCACCCACAATGTAAATTCTGTCATTATTTGCACGCCCTTCACTTGTTCAGTTTCTTTCTTTAGTCAAACACAATAGAAGATATTTGGAACAAGCTGGTACCCATTCTAAAGTATTTTTTTCCTAATATGTGAGTGGGTACCAGCAAGTATCATTTTTCAAAATATCTTAATTTGTGATCAATAGAAGAAAGAAAGTCCTTAAGGTTTGAAACTACAAGAGGGAGAGCAAATGGTGAGGTAATTGTATTTTTTGGCTAAACTATCCCTTTAAAGAAGATTTTTACCATCAAACACATATTTGCATCACTGACTACTGTAATCATTTCACTGAAAAAAAAAATTATTTGTAATCATATTTTTTTAATTATTATAATATAATATAATATAATATAATATAATATAATATAATATAATATAATATAATATAATATAATATAATATAATATAAATAATATAATATAATATAATATAATAACAAATAATATAAAACAAAATAATATAATACAAAATAATATAATACAAAATAATATAATATCATATAATACAAAATAATATAATATAATACAAAATAATATAATATAATATAATATAATATAATATAATATAATATAATATAATATAATATAATATAAAATAATACAAAATAATATAATATAATATAATATAATATAATACAAAATAATGTAATATAATATAATATAATATAAAATAATATAATACAAAATAATATAATATAGTATAATATAATATAATACAAAATAATATAATATAATATAATATAAAATAATACAAAATAATATAATATAATATAATACAAAATAATGTAATATAATATAATATAATATAATACAAAATAATGTAATATAATATAATATAATATAATATAATATAATATAATATAATATAATATAATATAATATAATATAATATAATATAATATAATATAATATAAAACAAAAAAGAATCCTTGTCATTTATCCCAGTTTTAAGAGCAACAAATAATAACTTGACTTCTGGTTGATCATTTTTAAAAGTGGCAGAAGGTAGATTTTTATCGATGAATCATCTGTTGAACTGCATCCCAATCATCTCAAATACTGCAGAAGACCTATTGAAACCCGCATGGACTCAAGATCCTCGCAGAAATTAGTCAAGTCTGGTGAAGGAAGAATCATGATTTGGGGTTGCATTCAGTATAGGGCCGTGCAAGAGATCTGCAGAGTGGATGGTAACATCAACAGCCTGAGGTATCAATACATTTGTGCTGCCCCTTATATTACAAATCACAGGAGAGGACTAATTTTTCAGCTGGATAGCGCTCCTTCTCATATTTCAACCTCCACACCAAAGTTCCTGAAAGCAAATAAAGTCGAGGATTGGCCAGCCCAGTCACCAGACATAAACATTATTGAGCATGTCTGGGGTAAACTGAAGGAGAAAGATTGAATATAAATCTAAAGAGTTGTGATGAACTCTGAGAGTCTTTCAAGAACGCTTTCTTTGCCATTCCAGATGACTTTATTAATAAGTGATTTGAGTCATTGCAGAGATGTATGGATGCAGTCCTCCAAGCTCATGGGAGTCAGACACAATATTTTTTATTTTTACGCTGTACCATGACTTTATATTCTATACTCTACATTACATCTGTTAAGTGACAATACTTTTGTCTAAGTAGGTCAGACCTTGCTGTCGTAATTAAATATTTTAAAATCAAGGCATGATCATATTTTATTTTGGTAAAATAATCGTAATCTAGAGGCCTTTGCCTTTCTTCTCATACAAAATGATCAACTAGAAATCAAGTTATTGTTTGTTGTTCCTAAAACTTGAATAGGCAACAAGACTTTTGTCAGATAATATAATATAATATAATATAATATAATATAATATAATATAATATAATATAATATAATATAATATAATATAATATCATATAATATAATATAATATAATATAATATAATATAATATAATATAATAATGGCAAATTGATATTGATACACTATAGCAGAAAAGTCATTGATCTTGGTCTCGATCTGTAAATTATCTCCATTCACATTCATTGAACTGAAAAGCATTTCAGACACAATTCTTGAGTTTTTTTTTGATCAATTTAATTGTTTTTTTTTTTCGATTTACTTACATTTGTATAAACTTCATTTATGTTGGGACAACATGAAGAAATTGTGTGGGTGTTACGATCACCAGTGATCCAGACTTGCAGATTGCTGGTAAACTTGCACCATCACCCGGACTATGATTCTGTCACCTTTTGAACTATAAGTCCCATCATGCACCTCACACACCTCACTGTTTCCACATTAACGGTGATTAATTAAAGACTGATTACACAGACTATATCATGTTTTTTGTGATTTTTATTTTTTTTTTATTTATTTATTTATTTTTCAATGAACAAGACTGATTTTGTGGTGGTAATTCCCAGAAATTTGCTGACAATTTTGCAATAAAAAAAATAATTAATTAATTTAAAAATAAATAAATTCTTTAAAAAATATATATATTTTTTTCTTTTTTAAATATTTCCCAAATGGTGTTTGACAGAGCAAGGACATTTTCACAGTATGTCTGATAATATTTTTTTCTTCTGAAGAAAGTCTTTTTGTTTTATTTCGGCAAGAATAAAAGCAGTTTTTAAGTTTTTTAAAATCCATTTTAGGGTCAAAATGATTAGCCCCTTTAAGCTATATATTTTTTTCGATAGTCTACAGAACAAACCATCGTTATACAATAACTTGCCTAATTACCCTATCCTGCCTAGTTAACCTAATTAACCTAGTTAAGCCTTTAAATGTCACTTTAAGCTGTATAGAAGTGTCTTGAAAAATATCTATTCAAATATTATTTACTGTCATCATGGCAAAGATAAAATAAATCAGTTATTAGAAATGAGTTATTAAAGCTATTATGTTTAGAAATGTATTAAAAAAATCTCTCCGTTAAAAAGAAATTGGGGAAAAAAATAAACAGGGGGGCTAATAATTCAGGGGGACTAATAATTCTGACTTCAACTGTATGTATATATATTTAGGTGCGTTTACGTTTTACCGGAACGGTACTACATATTTGGTGATGTATCGTATTGACATTGACACGTTCAGGCAAAGGATCTGAACCCAACACAATTCATTTATTTGACTCTATGTCAACTCTTTTGTTAAAGGATCAATAGTTTTAAACATGGTGCACTTTCAGATTTAAACGTCAGCTGGATGTTTTCATTCACTGTGCTACACACTGCATGGAACGGCTGTACGTGGATCCTCATTTTGTTGTCCCCCAACTTTCTGGTTTAAGTGAGTTCTACACAATTCCAAAAAGGCTGGGTTTCACACAATCCTTTCATGTCATCCAAATGCAAATCGATTAAGGTAACTTAATAGTTTTTACAATGTTAAATTGATTGAACATAAAACAGTTAAGCTGCCTCAAAAGAACTCAAGAACTGTGTTGCTTCAGCTCTTTTTAAATAAGTAGTTGGAACAAGCAGCAAAAATACATATTTTTTGAGCACATGCAGGTTTTGTATTTGATGACAGAATTATCATTCCAGGTGAATAATCCTTTTAAGTTTAGCTCCAACTGTGCGGCGCAAGAAAACATAACCCATCCGAATAAATAGATTCAGCTTCTTCGCAATACTACCATCTGTTATGTTTCTCTGTTCCATTTGCGTGAGCCTCCTAAGAAAAGCCCAGGAGAGAAATGTTTACCTCTCTCGCTTTTTTCACAGCAAACTAAAATGAGTCACGACGCAGCTACAGGCATTATTGAGATGGTGATGGATCATTTCACTGACGACAGCGAGGGCACTTTCACCGTGCAGATCCAAGATGGCAGAGCCAAGGCCCAGTCCTCTCTCGTGCTTATCGGAGATGGTGAGAGCCATGCGTCGCTCTAGGGTTTTTGCAGCTCTCATCTTGCGATATTGTGCTGCGCTGTTGAACTCTACCCACTGACCTCTAATGGTTCTTGCTTTATTTTTCTGTTCCAGCCTTCAAGGCAGCGTTGGCTGAGGCAGACTACCAAAGGAGGGAGTACATTCGTGTAAAAGAGGGTACTGCATTCATTGCCTTGATGTAGCTGTTGAAATAAACTCTTTTACAAACAGGCTTTGCATCATTGACGAAAAGACCTTATTGGTCGCTTGTTGAAAAATGTGAATAATACTGTCGTTATGTACAGTTTGCTGTTGTTCTAAACCTGCTTTTGTAGAAACAACTTAAAATATGACAACTTAAAAAAACAACTTAAAACATTAAAATTTGAAACTCTTTTCCGCAAAGTTACAGTTGAAGGCATTAGCATTCCTGTGAAATTAGTATTTCTTTTTAAAATATTTCCCAAGTGAAGCTTGGATTTATACTTCGCCTGGCGCCGCATTGCGCACCTCCGCTGACTGCATGCGCACCTCACGAAATGGACGAGGCATTTATACTTGATGCGTTCACCGTTGTGTTATTCTTTAAAATGAAAGGGGGTGGTCAAAAGAAACGGACCGTAAAGTCAGGCGGATAAACAGAGAAGTAGAAAGTTTGCGGAACTACGTCATATCATTAATAGCATTCAATATTTTTAAACTAATTATTTTTAGTATTTTTATTCATTATTTTAAGGATTTTAAGGATTTGTATAACAGTTCAAGATTTTTTTTTAAATCAAACTTTGATGCATCACTTGCTTTTGTTCATATCTCGGACAGTTTAACCTGTTAAAGTTTATTAAAATATTAAAGACAACCCAACATGGGTTGCTCTACAAATATGTTTTTATTATGGCAAGAATATGGCAAGTTTTTATTATGGACACTTACTAAAAAATACAGTTGTTTTTTTAGGATTTAGCCCGCTCCACAGTTATTAATATGGAGTTGCCACCGTGGAAAGCACTGCCAACTTATCCAGCATATGTTTTACGCAGCAGATGCCCTTCCAGCTGAAACCCACTACTGGGAAACATCCATACAAGCTCATTCACACACATAAACTACGGACAATTTAGCTTGTGGGGAAAACTGAAGCACCCTGTTTCAATGTACTGAGCATGTAGCATAGAGCTAATTAATCAGTTGGAATCTGGAGTAAATTAAAGTTATTAATTAAAATCTGGATAATAATTTAAGTATTATTATGTACTTTATTTTATAAGAATATCACTTCCAAAAAATAGACATTAATGGTTTGTGAACACAATTAACTGCACAACATGCCATATAATTTCATAATTGTAAGAAATAATCCCCAAGCATGTGTATAAAGCACAAGGAAAAACACATATGACAGATACCATGTGCTTAATTATGCAACATTTTAAGCCTTAATATAAATAAAATTCATGAGTTATTAAAATAAAACACCCCTCACAGTTGGGTATAATGAAGGGTATTATTAGGTATGTACACCAAAACCATGATTGTACCAGGCTGTAAACACCTATTTTCTACTATGTAAAGTTGGGGGTTTACAATAGGATGTCTATGGGATCGACTCCCATTTTGTTGCCAGCCTCAAGTGGTCAGTCAATGAACTGCAGTTTTATTCGCTTCCGTGTTGGCTTCATGAGGGAGACAGAGAGTTTGCTGCGTGGCACAGAAAAAACCTAATAAAAACAATGTAAAAATAAAATATAATCAGCAGCCGTGGTTTCCAGAATTTTTTTGTTTAATAATACGGTAGAAATTTGCGGTAAACACTTATTGACACAGTGCTAATACAGTGTTAATACACCAGTGTTTTAAAGTACAGTACTAACATGTATACATTATACCTTTGTTACACAGCTCATCACAATCAACTTATCCACAAGCAGAGAAGCAAACTAATATAGACAGTGATGTGAAAAAGTGTTTGCCCCCTTACTGGTTTCTTATTTTTTGCATGTTTGTCAGACTTTAATCTGTTTCAGATCATCAAACTAATTTAAATATTAGTCAAAGATATGCAGCTTTGAAATTAATATTTTATTAGTAAGGCAAAACTAAATCTAGCCCTATGTGAAAACCTGTGTAATACTGTCATTTAGCAATCAAACAAAGGTATCACTTTAAGTTAAGGTAACAGTTACACATGCTCCATGCACTTACTATAGTAATTACAATGAGTTAGGCATAATTACATGTAACTAACCCTAAACCTTACCCACATTCTAACCCCAAACATATAATGTAAGTGGTTAATATTACTTAACAGTTAAATGAATAGTTACACTTTAACTATGTCACCTTAAAATGTGGAAATTCTGGGAAAGACAGACGATGAGGAAAATAATAGATATGTATGAAGACTTACACAAAAAAAATTGTTGGAGTTACATCTGATAATGTGCATTGTCAATGTGCATATTAAGTAGGGTTGATGCTTTTCCAATTTCATTTTCCAGGCCCTCACTTTACCGAGTTCCTCTCTGTTCAAATTGGGGACAATGCGTCTGTCACTCTTATTTGCAAGGCAAGTTGAATTGGAATGATTTAGAAAAAACTAACTGAATGTCTTGGACACACTGGATATATGTTTGTGTTTTCTTGCGTGTCTGACCCATTTCAGGTGGCTAATTTGAAGAAGGAGTCTGCGTTCCATTGGTATAAGGACGATGTAGAGGTGATTCCTGAGGTGCCTGCTGACTTGACCTCAGGAGTCTGCAAGTTCCCTCTAACTAATGTGAGCATCTCTTTTCATAAACACTGGAGATTTAAAAAAAATTCAAACGCAGTGCCAAATATGTTTATTGTACATCAAAAGTAAATCAAAAAGTCTTAAAATTGGAGTGTTTTAGAGCCACACTTTATATGAATTTGCAATTTATGCTATTAAGAAACCATTTACTACATATTTTAGCTAGTTAGCTTCTTAGCTACTAGTTGGGCTTAGGTATTGGGTAGAATTAGGTATTTCAAATAAGATCATACTTTTTAAGTGCTAATAAACAGTTCATATCTTATTATGCATGTAATAAGCTAGTAAAAGGGTGTGAAGTGTTACTTAATCTAAAGTGTTACCATAAGTTGTATTTAGGATAAATATACTGCTCAAAAAATAAAGGAAACACTTGGTGTTACATTGTGATGTTTAAGTGTTCCGTTTATTTTTGGAGCAGTACTGTGTATAAACTCACCTGCTACTTTATTAGGTACACCTGTCCAACTGCTCGTTAACACAAATTTCTAATCAGCCAATCACATGGCAGCACCTCAATGCATTTAGGCATGTAGAATAATAAACACGATCGGATGCAGCTCAAACCGAGCATCAGAACAAAGAAGAAAGGTGATTTAAGTGACTTTGAACGTGGCATTGTTGGACAGGCTGGACTGAATATTTCAGAAACTGCTGATCCACTCGGTTTTTCAAGCATAACCATCACTAGGGTTTACAACGAATTGTCCGAAAAGAGAAAATATCCAGTGAGCAGCAGTTCTATGGGCACAAATGCCTTGATGATGCCAGAGTTTAGAGGAGAATGGCCAGACTGGTTCAAAACTCATCACAACCGAAGTATGTAGAGCATCTCTAAACGCACAACACGTCCAACCTTGAGGCTGATGGGCTACAGCAGCAGGAGACCACACCGGGTTCCACTCCTGTTAGCTACGAACAGGAAACTGAGGCTACAATTCACACAGGCTCACCAAAATTGATCAATAGAGGATTGGAAAAACATTGCCTGGTCTGATGAGTCTCAATTTCTGCTGTGACATTCGGATGGTAGGGTCAGAATTTGGCATCAACAACATGAAATCATGGATCCATCCTGCCTTGTATCAAGGGTTCAGGCTTGTGGTGGTGTTGTAATGGGGATATTTTCTTGGCACACTTTGAGCCCATTAGTATCAATTGAGCCATCGTGTCAACGCCACAGCCTTCCTGAGTATTGCTGCTGACCATGTCCATCCTTTTATAACCACAGTGTACCCATCTTCTGATGGCTACTATCAGCAGGATAATGCATCCTGTCATAAAGCGCGAATCATCTCCGACTGGTTTCTTAAACATGAAAATGAGTTCACTGTACTAAAATGGCCTCCACAGTCACCAGGTCTCAATCCAATAGAGCAACTTTGGGATGTGGTGGAACGGGAACATGGATGTGCAGCCAAGAAATCTGCAGCAACTGTGTGATGTTATCATGTCAAAATGGATCAAAATCTCTGGGGAATATTTACAGTACCTTGTTGAATCTATGCCATGAAGGATTAAGGCAGTTCTGAAAGTAAAAGGGGGTCAAATTCCTTACTAGTAAGGTGTACCTAATAAAGTGGAACAGTAGAACACTGAACTTAAAACAACTGCAGCCAACTTGGCCTCATTTTACAATAAGGTTGTATTAGTTAACATCAATTAATGCATTAATTGACTTGAATTAACGATAAACAACACATCTCTTAAGCATTGCTTAATCTGTGTTAATGTTAATTTACAGTACGAAATGAATTAGGTAAGCATTAAATAATCTTTGTTATTGTTAATATTAATATTCTAATGCATCTCTTTATATTAAGAGCTTAATTATAATGTTTACTCACCCATACACTGATGCATTTGTTCATGGGTTAGGTTTAAGGTTAGGTTAGGTACTGTAACATGATTTAACAGTGGACTTTATTTAGTAATGCTAGCTTCTAAATATATTGATGTCTTAGTTAATGCAACAGTTAACATGAACAAATAATGAACAATTAGCAGAGAGTGGCAATTTTTTGAAATGGTAACTCACAAGAGTGGTCTATCAGAATCAGGTGTTCTTTTGTATCAGTGGAGAACAACTCCAATATAACTTTAAACAAAAGTTGCACATTGTTACTTTTGAAGTAACACACTAGTGGGTCAAAAGTAACACAACAATATGTGCTAGATTTACTGGCTTTTTTTTTTAAATATATCTGTCTAACACCTTGGTAATGTTCACTGCAAACATACAAAAATATTAAACACCATTTTCATTTTAAATTTCACTTCCATTAAATATTAAAAAAATTAGCAATTATGCAAATTGTTAAGATTTTCTAAAATTGAGGAATATTTTATATTATTATTGGCAATATAATTTCATGAAACATCTGAAGTGAAACACTGCAAACTCTAATGTGGAAGTGAAAATTTAGATTTTTCTATTAGCAGTGGGACATAAAAAAACTCTTGCCATTTAAACCTGATTTACTTTTACACTGAAAAACTCAGACATTTCAAACTTAAGGATGTGTTATTGCACTAAATAACCTGTAAATTGATCATTAGTGTGACACATGAAAAGAGAAACAAAACTTGCAAAAAGGAAAACTGAACCGCTACAATAATTTACTTTTTGCTCTTACAAATTGAAATTTGGAGCTAACTGCAGGACACAGTCCCGAAATCAGCTGATATTTGGCAGCTCCATCAAGGGTTGCATGCTGAATGTGCTGTTATAGCTTTGAAAGCTAATGTTGTGAGGGCTCAGAGAATATCGATTTTGTTACTTTCGTCCAATGTTACTTTCGTCCTCGCTCTCCCCTAGTCCAATAGTTTGTATATAAATATAGCCTAATTCATGCTTTTGGTGGTGGATAAACAAAGTAATCATTTAAGTAATCAAGTTTAAAACACAAATAATACAATTTTGAATGTACCCAGTAAATAATAATAAGAAGAAGAAAAATAAAAATAAAAACAAGATAAAAAATATTTTTATTATATTATTTTGGTTTACATTCGCATTGCATTATATAATCTATGCAATTTGGAAATTTATATAACAGAAAGAAAGAAAAAGAAAATAAAATACAAGTGAATCTTAATCTATTTCAAAAGTAATTGAATAAACCTAATCAACCCTAATCAACATATTTTCATTAGACAGTATCCAATATGCTATTTAATACCACTTATCCCATTTTACAGACCTATAACCAGGGTCAGACCAAATCTGCAGGCTATTTTATATTGTTATTTCTGCTAGGTTTTTTTTTAATCTGTGGATTTATGCAGAATGATTTGGGAGTGTGATAACTAAACTTAATATATGAATTAAAAAATTTAACTTTTAATGTTTACAATGCAAATTCAATTAGATCCACTTTTTTGGTAAACAAAGTCTCTCATATAATCTCTCTCATATAATATCTCTCATGTGATAAACGGTTAGGTCCATAAATATTTTAACATTGACACAATTCTACAATTTTTGGCTCTTTACACCAACACACTGTATTTGAAATGAAACGAACAAGATGTGCTTTAACTGCAGACTGACAGCTTTAATTTGAGAGTATTTACATCCAAATCAGGTGAATGCTTTAGTAATAACAACACTTTGCATATGTGCCTCCCACTTGTTAAGGGTCCAAAAGTAATTGGATAATTGGCTTCTCAGCTGTTCCACGGCCAGGTGTGTGTTATTCCCTCATTATCCCAATTACAATGAGCAGATAAAAGGTCCAGAGTTCATTTCAATTGTGCTATTTGCATTTGGAATCTGTTACTCCCAACTCTCAAGATGAGATCCAAAAGAGCGGTCACTATCAGTCAAGCAAGCCATCATTAGACTGAAAAAAAATAAACAAACCCACCAGAGAGATAGCGAAAACATTAGGCATGACCAAAACAACTACTTGGAACATTCTTAAAAAGTAAGAATTCACCAGTGAGCTCAGTAACACCGAAAGACCTGGAAGACTGCAGAAAACAACTGTGGTGGACAAAGAATTCTTTCCATGGTGAAGAAAATACCTTTCACAACAGTTAGCCAGACCAAGAACACTCTCCAGAATGTAGGTGTATGTGTGTCAGAGTCAACATTCAAGAGAAGACCACATCAGAGTGAATACAGAGGGTTCACCGCAAGATGTAAACCATTGGAGAGCCTCAAAAACAGGCAGGCCAGATTAAAGTTAAAAAAGCCTTCACAGTGATCAACTTGTACCAGAGTGATGGGAAGAGAAGAGTATGGAGAAGGAAAGGAACTGCTCATGATTCTAAGCAAGGAAGCATGGTGGTAGTAATGACATTGCGTGGGCATGCAGGATGACAAAAACAGCAGGATGAATTCTGAAGTGTTTCAGGCAATATTTTCTGCTCATATTAAGCCAAATGCTTCAGAACTCATGGGACGACACTTCACAGTGCAGATGGAGAATAACCCAAAGCATACTGCAAAAGCAACCAAAGAGTTTTTGAAGGGAAAGAAGTGGAACGTTATGCAATGGCCAAGTCAATCTGATCAGTATCCGATTGAGCTTGCATTTCACTTGCTAAAGACAAAACTGAAGGGAAAATGCTCCAAGAACAAGCAGGAACTGAAGACAGTTGCTGTAGTTGCTGCAGGTAATTGACTGCAGAGGATTTGCAACCAAGTATTAAAAAGTGAAAGTTTGATTTAAGATTGTTATTCTGTCCACTTACTTTTGGACCCATAACAAGTGGGAGGCACATATGCAAACAGTTGTTATTCCTACAGCGTTCACCTGATTTGATTGTAAATACCCTCAAATGAAAGCTGTCAGTCTGCAGTTAAAGCATATCTTGTTCACAAATCCATTGTGTTGGTGTATGATGCTCTAACAAAAAATGTTAGAATTGTGTGGATGTCCCAATATTTATGTACCTAACTGTTTCTACTAAAAGGCAGATAATATTACTTTACATTTGAAAATGAATCAAATTAACATTTTCATATTAGTCAATAATATTACTGAAATTAATTTAAAATCTGAAGAAATATAAATTTGCACACAAGTAAATAAATAGATTCAATGATGGGCTAAACATCTTTGGAAATCTGCGGATTTCTGCATGGGCAGATCCTGTGTGGCCCTACATATAACCCATTTTTACAAGTTTAGGTAGTAACAAGCAGTTCTTTGTGTTGTTCGTAATCAAAGTTTAAAATGTATAAGCGCTAAGTGTCGTACCCAAGGTTGAATCAGTAAACAGGCAGATAATCCCTACTGGACTGTTTTGGGGTAATTGCTCTGTGTTTGTGTGATTTTTATTTATTAATTTTTTTCTAAATCAATATTCTCAAGATATTTGTCTCATTTACAAAGTAAAACAGCTTGAGCGACTTCTGTTATTATAATAAAGAAGGGAGACGCATGACAAAATTATATAGCATTTAATATAATCACTCCTGACATCTAATGGGAAATGTCGAGAGCAATTCTCAGGAGAGATAACCTTTTGACTCAAAAGGATTGAAACTAGAGTTCTGAATCAATTGAGTGCTATGGTTATTTTACAAAGCTTTGTGAAATTGCTATAATTTACTCCCAAGACAATGTAGAACAGAAACAATTTTGTCTGTAATGCTCTAAAAAAAGCTTCACTCACTGGCCTGTTTTTGTGAGTCTCTTTTTTTGTTTTTCTTTCTTTCTTTCTTTCTTTTCTTTCTTTCTTTCTTTCTTTCTTTCTTTCTTTCTTTCTTTCTTTCTTTCTTTCTTTCTTCTTTCTTTCTTTCTTTCTTTCTTTCTTTCCTTCCTTCTTTCTTTCTTTCTTTCTTTCTTTCTTTCTTTCTTTCTTTCATTCCTTCCTTCCTTCCTTCCTTCCTTCTTTCCTTCTTTCTTTCTTTCTTTCTTTCTTTCTTTCTTTCTTTCCTTCCTTCCTTCCTTCCTTCCTTCCTTTTTTTCTGATATTGCAGTTCTCCAAGAACGATGTAGGACTCTATAAAGCCACCATCTCTGATGACAGAGGCAAAGATGTGTCACAGATCGATGTTTCTGGCAAAGGTACTATTTATCAGGAATATTTAAACATATATATAATTTTTTTATAAAACATGTATTGCATATGTAATTATAATAATAATAATTATTATAATTTTTCACCCACAGCTTTTGATGACATCATTAACGAACTCAGCCGTATCTCTGGTGTGTATGACACGTATCACTTTTTGATCATGTAACTTGAAATCTCCTCAAATGTTTGTTATGAAGTTTTAATGTTTTCCCATACTGTAGTATTTTTAGTGCTGCACTTGAGGGCATTTTAATGTCTTTGTAAATTGTTTGAGTGTAAACTCAAGGGTGAGTCTGATATGATTATGATTTAAACAATATAATAATAAATCATCAAATTCACACATGCTCACAATTGGAATAATTTTATTTAAATGAAAATTTCACAACACTATAAATGTATGTTGTACTGAGAATACACTCTAGTAAATTTTATATATATATAATATATATATATATATATATATATATATATATATATGTATATATATATATATATATCTATATATATATATATATATTATATATATATATATATATATATATATATATATGAGCAAAGTTTCGGTAACTGGACATTACTAAGACACAAAAGTTGTCATAAATCTGTCATAAACATGATTGTCATGAGGCCCTAATAATTGTGTCATGAATATTTTTCTGATCACATTTTTAGTGGAACAAATTGTGTTTGTTATTAAGATGTCATTAAGATGTCTCATTAAATGTCATACTCAAATAATTAATTGCAGACATTACAACAAACATTAAATGTGTTCCGCATGATTTTTATTTGTTCAAAATAAACACAATTTTGGTTCTTGCTAAATATTTCAAAAAAGTTGGAACAGTAAAGCATTTACCACTTTGTAATGTTGTCATTCTTTTTCACAAAAAATGTCTTAAAAGACATTTAGCGACTGAAGACACCAAGTAATGAAGTGTTTCAGATGTCATTATCACATTTTGCACTTGCTCCACAAATTCTCTATTGGAGACAGATCGGGACTGCAGGCAGGCCAGTTAACTCACGGTGTCCTCTTCCTCTGCAGCCAAGACTTTGCAATGTGTGCAGAATGTGGTTTTGCATTGTCTTCTTAAAATATGCCTGGGCGTCCCTTCAAAGAAAGCAGCATATTTTGCTCCAAAATCTCTGTACTTTTCAGCGTTAATGGTGCCATCACAGAAGTGCAAGTTACCTTTGCCAAAGGCACTGACACAACCCCATACCATGACTTCATGCCATGAGATCTCCCCCCTAAAAACCTGAAATCATTCATCTGACCACAGTACATGTTTCCACTGTGTGATGGTCCATCCCAGATGCCTCCGAGCCAAGAGAAGTTGATGCTGCTTCGGGACACTGTTAACATGGGGCTGCTTTTTTGCACAGTACAGTTTTAACTGGCATTTTTGGATGTAATTACTTATTGTGATACTTGACAAAGGTTTCCACTGTGTAATAGTCCATCCCAGATGCCTCCGAGCCAAGAGAAGTCTATGGCGCTTTTGGACAATGTTAACATAGGGCTTCTTTTTGGCATAATACAGTTTTAACTGGCATTTTTGGATGCAACTACTTATTGTGGTACTTGGAAAAACGTTTCCACTGTGTTATAGTCCATCCCAGATGCTTCCGAGCCAAGAGAAGTCGATGGCGCTTTTGGACACTGTTAACATAGGGGATCTTTTAGGCACAGTACAGTTTTAACTGGCATTTTTGGATGTAATAACTTATTGTGGTACTTGACAAAGGTTTGCCAAAGTAGTCCTGAGCCCATGTGGTAATTGGTGATATCGCTTATAGATGAATGACGATTCTTGATGCAATGTCGCCTGAGGGATCGGAGATCACGTTTGTTCAACTTAGGTTTGCACCCTTGTCCTTTACGCACTGAAATTCCTCCAGATTCTTTGAATCTTTTAATTATGATATGCATTGTTGACGGTAAAATATCCAAATGTCTTCCTATCCTTCCTTTAGTAACATTGTTTATAAACATTTAAATAATTTTCTCACGTATTTGTTAGCAAACTGGCGATCCTCTGCCCAACTTTGCTCCTAAAGGACTAGATGCTTTCTTAGATGCTGCTCTTGTGCCAAAGCATAATTGCCATCACCTGTTTCAAAACCCTAAACTGCTCCTGTCCCAACTTTTTCTGTAATGTTTTGCAGGTCTGAAAGACAGGAAAGGAAGTATATTTACAAATGAAAGGAAGTTGTCCAGACATAACATCATAACAACCAATGTCATCTTTGCATTTAAAATGTCCTAACTGAGCAAATGACACTGGATAACAGTTGTCATAAGAATGCATAAAAGCTACTTCACATTATGATTATTATATTTCCATGACAGTCTTTTGAACGCCTCATTCTTTTTTCCATTCTTTCTAATGATTTTGAGGTCAAATATGACTGAATTAATTGCCATAGGCTGTACATATTTCTTCAAAATCACCTTCCATTCCTGAAAACAATAGCATTGCTTCACAGCCCCTCTGTTACAGCAATTGTGATGGGAACAGTTGTTCAGTTTAGTTCAGTGCCTGCACGAAAATCTTTGCATAAATAACAAAATAAGCTCTATATAAATATGCGGTGAATCATTGTTATGCAGCTTCTTCTCCAACCAGCTTGTGTTTGTGATTTAAAAAAAAAAAAAAATCTTTCCTTCTTGTTTTCATCCTGGACAGGATCCAGTGCCTCTGAGTTGTCGATTCAATGCACTGCGGAGGGCATTATGCTTCAGTGCCACATGAAATATTACACAGAGGAGATGAAGATCCATTGGAAACAAAAGTAGGCACATTTTCCACCCTCACTTGAATAGATTTCTTAGAAAGAAAAAAAAAAAGATACACGCATACCCGCTGAATATGAAATACACACGTCTCATGTCCTCAAGGCATGATGTTGACTACACATAAACATGATTTTGGTCTATAATTCTGAGTTGCTTTAGTGTGAGGTGTACAGAATAAATGATTATTGGACTACAGGAAAGGAACGTGTTCCTCGCTCTGTCGTTGACTCAAAAACAAATCATTCTGATTGCAGTCGCTTGATGCTGTGCCCTGGAGTTGATTCAGTAGCATGTAAAATACTAACGTTGTGAGAAAAGCCTCTTCCTACTCACATGACTTCTCAAATCCCTGTATTAGCATTTTGAAGGGGCTATTCTGGGTTTTTCCTCCCTGTGTTGCACATTTTGAAATGCACGCAGAGCAGGTATTAATGCAGAAGGAATTTCACATTCAGCTGCGACACACACACAAAAAAAACGCCTGCCATGTATAATTTTACACCAGGGACATGCAGATTTGATGCCCCACTTTAAAAAAGGCATGTCTAATGTTTACTGTATTGTGAAAAATAAAGGCAAACAATTAATCTTAAAATGAGATTGGGATTAAACGTGCCTGCTGTGAATTATCATTAATGAACACGTTCAGTCGAAGTCAAAAATATTAGCCAATATGTATATTGGCTATTGAATATTGTTCTTTTTTTTTAATATTTCCCAAATTATGCTTAAAGGGGCAGTAGGTGGTGGTCTTCAGAAACATTTTTTGGTTGTTGTGCTGGTTGAAAGGCTTTTTACATTCCAATACTAATGATTAAAATTATCTAAATGTAATTATATGTATTTTCATATTCTGGGTAAGGCATACCACTATCAGTTATCCATTATTTGCCTTATCATCTTAACTTGCGTAATCAACCTAGTTAAGCCTTTAAGTTGCACTTTAAGCTAAATACTAGTATCTTGAAAAATAAATAGTAAAATATTATGTACTATCATCATGGCAAAGATAAAGGAAATCATTTATTAGAGATGAATTATTAAAACAATTATATTTAGAAATGTGTTGAAAAAATATTCTCTCTGTTAAACAGAAATTGGGGAAAAGATATACAGAGGGGCTAATAAATCTGAGTTTAACTGGATTAATGGGAGTTTTGAATTTGATTGCTCTTTGTATTTATAGGGAAGCTAAAATCAGTGCATCTGAAAGAATGCGAATTGGTGGCAACCCAGCAATGGCAACCTTGGAAGTAGTCGAACCTACTGATAAAGATAAAGGCATGTACACGTTTGAGATTGTGGATACTGAGAAGACCCACACTCGTACCCTGGATCTTTCTGGACAACGTGAGTTATTTGAATGTGTCATTTCTTAATAGAAAGTTTAAGGTTTTTAAAAGTGCCAAAGGATGCATGATAATGTTACTTGTTCTCCGATATGTATGTGGCTTCTCCAGAAACTGTTTTAGAAGCCCATTTTAAATCATAGAGCTTACTCCTACCCTGTTCTTTAAAGAAGCAGTTTTTTTGTGATTCGTGTTTTTTTCCACCTCCTGTTTATTTATGCTTTATAATTACATTATGGGACCTTATTCTTTCCACAAACAACTTTTAACCTCGAAAAGTTCTGAAAAAGTGATTTTATTAACATTTATAATAGCTTAAAGTGATGTATTGTGTGAGTTGGTGTTGTATATTATGGTAGAAAAACCTTGTAATAAACTGCCAGTACATTTTCTGTTATTTTACAGATTTATTTCGCTCAATATATTATTTCTTATACATTATATTACTTCAAACTACTGAAATGTTAATAAAAGTCACTTTGCTAAACTGTGGAGTTAAATGTTCAACATCAAACGTTGACAGATCAAGTTCCCATAATGCAATTCACAACCGTGAATAAACGGAAAACACTTGAGAATCACAAAATACAGAAACGAATAATTAACGGATACTTTTTACATTGCAAGTTAGAAAGGTCTGATTTGACTGTATTTGAAAAGGTTGTGAATATTAATGATTAATGATTAATTAATTATTAATTAATATTAACATTAATTAATACCACATATTCACACTGAAAGCGGCGAGAGCGTCAAAGTAGCCGGAAGTCATTAATTTTCAATGAGAGGCCGGCGGCAATAAGCGGCAAGGAGCAGTGCGGCGCATTTTCACCGGTGTGGGCATCGAGGAGAGTTGAAATCAAGTCAACTTTATGGTAATGAGCTATGACGCGATTCGGCCGCAAGCAATCAGAATGAAGAAGTCTACCACTTGAGAGGAGTCCAGAAAACACAGACCTGTGAACTTTGGTTCTGACCACAGGTGTTTCCAAGGGTTTGATTATTACAGTCGCCGGATTTTTAATTATTTACAATGTTTTCTTACAGGAACATGCATTAAATAAGTTACTGATGTGCTTTAATGTTGTAACGTTATATATTTATCTTAAAAAAAACGACAGCATGCGACAGTACAAAACAGTCTTGCTGCTTCAGGATATTTCAGTCATATAGACACACTGGATATTTAAGTGGAGCAAAGCCACACCACATGCAACTTGATCTTCCATTGTTAAATGAATTTGATAAGAAGTGCGCAACATTTCGACGCTAGAAAGCATGTTTTTTTTATGCAGGAATGTAACTGATGTGCTGCAACGGCTCCTTTAAATATGAGATCAATGTAGCGAATTTTGACGTTCTCGCCGCTAGAGCTGAAGGCAGACAGCATTGTCGCCAGGGCGGCCAGAGCAACCTTGGACGCTCTCACCGTTTCGGTGTGAACGCACAGTTACTCTCTGGCAGCCTGTGTCAGTGCCTGACACTCACACATACATACACTGCATGATGTTTTCTAAAATATACAAGCGTAAAATAATCATACTTAAGTTGTTAAAAATTATTTGATCAAAGTGAGTAGATTTCTTGTTGAATGACAATCTTTTCAACTGTAGTGGTAGAGAGGTTTATTTTAGCTAGAAGGTGTAAGTTATATTCATGCTACCAGAAAAACCTAGTTTGCTCTTAAGTTGTAAAAAATATGATAAATTAAAAATAATATTGAAAAAAAAGGGACAGACAGTGACATGGGCGTAGTGGAAATTGTAAAAGTGAGGGGACAGCTGTATGAAATCCAAAAGTTTACATTCTTAATTACCGGTTTTTAAATAGTCTGTCTCTAAAAGTTAGGGGAACATATCTCCCCATCCCCCCCGGTTGCTACGCCCCTGGACAGTGATATATTTATAGTTGTATTTTGTGTGTTTAACATATATGAAACACAGAAAGGATTTCATGTCAGCCTCTGCATAAACAGATGTGTTCTTTAGAGTTTATTGAGCTGAGTGATATGACACGATGCATAAATGTGCACTTATATTAAGCAGTTTACATGTATTTGTTGCCTCATTATAAACACGCACTTGTGTCTGTTGCATCATTACATACTGTACACATGCAGCAAATTTCACAATATACACATTAAACTAACTAAACACAGTTTAAACAGACTTAATACCTCTTCAGGGAGGCATTGAATGAATATATCCTGCATTTTGCATTTATTCAGTTATTAATATTCAACTATGCCTAGGCATATCCAGATTTTTATTCCGTGGCACCTTTAATAACATTTGTGACCTTAAAATTGTCCTCTTTGTTACTTCTGAATATAAATGATCCTCCTTGTTTAATACTGGGAGAGAAGGTGGTAAAAAGTAACAGAAAGCTAAACGATGCCTATTTTGGCATAAAACAACCTTGAATAAACACTGTAAGTGGAGAAATTTTAAAAGGAACAATGCCTTTAAAAAGGCAGTATTGTGAAAACAACCCACTACTTTTGAGCCTAATTGAGAATCAGGTTATATACTTCAACAACAGCTCAAATAATTTTCAAACAGTGTTGGGTGTAATTAGATAGATAGAAAATAACTAGTTAATGTATTTAGATTACTTTTCGGCAGAAAAAAGGTAAAGTAAGGGATTACAGTTAAATTACAGTTACTTATAACTTAAGAACTTGTTTATATACTGTACATATATTGAACAATTCTGGATCAATCAATTAAGAGAAGCAGAGTATTAAGTAGAGTGAACCAACACTTTTTGATTTAATGGCTAATTCGTACGAATTCGTACGATCTAATTCGTACAATTTAGTACGATTTGCTCATTCCCCAATGACAGTTGGGTTTAGGGGTAGGGTTAGGTGTCACGCCTCCTTTTTAAAATCATACAATTTTGTACGACTGAACTCATACGAATTAGTACGAATTAGCCACTAAACTGACAAAACGTTCTCTTGTGAGATCAGGCTGGAGTGAACATAAGAAACAATGAACTGAGTATGAAATTTATGTCAACATATGGTTTGTTTGGAAGGGTATCTGCTGCATAATAACATATGCTGGATAAGTTGACGGTTCATTTCGCTGTGGTGACCCCTGAAAAATAAAGGGACTAAGCTAAAAGAAAATGCATGAATGAATGATATGTATGAAATAGTAGCTCTATTCACAGTGATACTGGTAAATAATCGGAAAATTTCCGGAACGACTTTACCAGTACATTTTTAAAAATGCGCTGTTCACACAGGCAAGAACATTCCAGAATTTTTACTTAAATGACGTTCACACATCTATTCCAGAATGTTGGTAAATTCTGACGTCATTTACCAGAAATGGCCTCTAAACTGCTGCGCTTGTATTATTAAGCAAAAAAAGGGGTCGGCTTTTATTGATGGTTTCACTTTTATTTAAAGCTTTAGCATTCATGCAGCTGTTTTTGTCCCAGAGATATTCAAAGGCAGAAGCGCGAACCACAGCTAAATGTTTACACATTTGACTACATTACAAATTCTGTGGCTGGATAAATATTGTGAACAACTCTGATGTAAAGATATGGAAAAACACTTTCGCATGTCGAGATGTACATTTGTTTGTGTGCTAGCACTCACCGGAGCACTCCTTCATGTGCACGAGTGCCACGCAGCTGATCGCAGGGCTTGCAGGTAAACTTACAGTGGTTTATCATAAGTTTTTATCGATCATTTTTCCAGAGTTGGCATTAATAATGAACATAGAAATGTTATCTAACGAACAACTAGCAGCTAAATGTGACTGTAAAAATATTTAAAGGCTTTTATTTTCATAAACCGCGTGGATGTGAATGCGTGTGAATGTTCTGATTGGCTAGAATAGACGTCTTATGTCAGCACGTTCTAAACATGAACGTGCTCTTTCAGGCAATTCTCCATCTGCATTAACACAAAGCAGCATTCCGGCAAATTACAGATAATGTTATAAAATCTCTTTCCAGAAAATTGCCAGAACAAATTTACCGGTATTTTCAAAAAGGGCCTGTTCACACATGATCCCTTTCCAGAAAATTGCCGGTATAGTAATTTTTTCAGAAAAAGTCAATAATTGTGATAGGGGCTATTGTGTCATTGCTTTGAAATGTTTTGATTATGTTTATTACTCTTAAATTGTTAAATTCTTAAAATGTCCTGCTTGGCTTCAATTTAATTCGTTGTCAATTTTAATTTCTATTGTCTATGTGGCGACAATTATTAGTGTTTAGTCAAGTAATTAAATTACTTATTGAGTTACTTTTTAAACTTAGTAATAGTAAATGTAATTTAAATACAATTTGATTTATGAAATGAGTAATTAGTAGGCACGCACAGATTTCCACAGATTTTCAGCCCATCATTGAGTCTATTTATTTACTTCTGTAAATGTGTGTAAATTTATATTTATTCAGTTTTTAAATTAATTTCAGTAACATTATTGACAAATATGAGTGTTCATTTGATTTATTGACAATACAGTTTGTAAAGTAAGATTTTCTGTCTTTTAGTAGATATATTATATGAGTGACTTAATTTGTTTACCAAATAAGTGGACCTAGATGGATTTGCATTGTAGACATTAAAGTTAAAAAGATAATAATTTAAATTTCAAGATATTAAATTTTAAATTAATTTAAATTTAAAGATATCAAGATAAGTTTTTATTTACGATACTCCAGCCTGATCTCACGAGAAAACATAAGTATTTTACGTTTTGTCAGTTTAGTGGCTAATTCGTACAAATTCGTTTGACTTCAGTCATATTAAATTGTTCAATTTTAAAAAGGAGGCAACTAACCTCACCCCTAAACCAAACCGTCATCGGGTGATGAGCAAATCGTACTAAATTGTACGAATTAGATCGTACGAATTCATACGAATTAGCCACTAAATCAAAAAGTTACGAATTGCCATGAGATTGTGTTGGACACTCGCAAACAAATTCCGCATAAATCCACAGATTTTTTTTACAAAATTCTCCACAAAAAATGTCAGCAGATTCTGTCTGGCCCTAGTAATTAGTAATTGAAATAACTTTCCCAACACTGTTTTCAAATCACCTCAAGTAGCATGAATGAGAAACATCACATCAACGCAATAACACAATGATGGAATGTCATATATGTAATTTTCTATCAACACACAAAAGTTGTCATCTATAGCACGTGTTCTGGCGTTGATCCTGTATGGATATACTTAAAAAAGACTAGGGGCCTCATGTATCAACGCTGCGTACACACAAAAACTTTGCGTACGCCAGATTTCACACTTACGTTTGGATTTACTAACGGTGAAATGAACGTGAGAATGTACGTTGGTTCACGCCAACTTCATGTCTGGCGTACGTGCATTTCTTGTGTGTGTTTGTTTGTTTCCATTGGGGGCTCCAAGAGGCAATTGTGTTAAATTGCAGACTACAAAGTATCTTTGAGCCGTGCAATGGCAGCTGTGTGGGACGCGATCATCCGCATGTCTAGCAGATTAATAAGGTTTCCATACCATGCAGTTGACCAGTCAAACATTAAAGCACAATTTGCAGCGATCGCCAGTTTTCCTAATGTAATCGAAGCGATCGACTATACGCACATTGCAATAAAGGCGCCATCTGAAGGTGAATTTGAATGAATCAGAAACATTTCCATTCAATAAATGTGCAAATAAAATGTGACGCTCAAATGCGCTTAACATAATACACACACTTATTAATGATTCCTACTTGTCTTCCTCGTGATGAAGAGTAGGCAAAATCTGATATGTAGTGGGGGAAAAAAGAAGAATGAGTTCATCAGACGCTGGGTTCGAACAGAGTCCATGATCGAACGTGTCAAAACATGTTGGCATGCGCTTTACGAGCTACGAACTCACGCTGCTATAGACGCTACAAAATTTTATACCTTTACATCAGACCATTTCTTTTTTAATTCACTCAGTGAGATGTTCAGACCCAACTGCGCTAACCGTATCAGCTAAACTCTCCCGCTCAATTTTTTTCTTTTGTTATTAATTCCGGAGGAGAAACTTGCAAATAACACAGTTTTTCTCCGGTCTACCTCCGATAGGAGAACCTCCAATTCACATTCTGTTCAAAGTTTCTCTTTTTGCTTGCTTTTGCCATTGCTTTTTCGTTTGGTATTGCCAAAGTAGAGTCATTACCATATTTAATAGGGGGAGAAGGCAGGGAGGGGTTTTGCGCTCGTGCACGTGCGCTCAGTTTCACGTTAATTCGGATGTACAAAGAGAAAATGCATGGGATTCCACGTACGTAGTGTTTCATACATGTGAATTTTTTATTGCGTATGCCTATTTACAGCTTTGTGCGTACCATAGACTGTAAAATATATGGACGTAGTTTCCGTGATGTCACCCATAGGTTTCTGAACACTGCAAAAGAAGCTACAAGTAAGCGCGGCCAACCGTCGCCATTTTGTTCATGCGTCATCGCACCCACAGCGGGATACCAAACAAGGGCAAAGAGGCGGAGAGTGAGCGGAGCTACAGACACCTGCTGGCACTTTGCTTAGATCTGGCAGACACTTTACTTTGGGAGAAACGCTTGATACTTTATTACCTGCGACTCGTTTGTGTTCTGACCACATGTTCTTGGCTGTACACTATATCAATAAAGTGTTTAGACTTTTAAAAACACTGTAGTAATACATTGAGCCACTAAACATTGTTCTTATGACGTTTTTCTGCAGGAGGAAAACGCGAATTACTTCCAAACACTTCAATTATAGTGTGTGTTAGTAAATGCAAGACTATTGATGAACTCCAGCATAACACTGTATGACAACGCTTCAGATGACTGTTCTAGAGCCTACAGCTAATCAATCTGTCAGATTCTGGAGTGCTTTACGGGTCTAAAGAAAAATATTAATGATAAATGAACTTAAATAAAACAAATACATTTATAGAGATGGTATACAAGTATATAACTTTACTCACATGGGAAACGAGGCCACACGAATGGTTTGTGAGCACAATTAAGTGCACACAGCATCCCATATCATCTGATAATTGTAAGATATAACTCCAAAAGGCAGCTGAATGTGTAAAGCCACATAAAACAAAACAAAAATACGATGAATATGCCGAGATCAGTGGCTAATCTGCCGGATTCAGCTGAGGTGAAGTGACGGCGACCAGCGAGACCTAGCTGTCACTCAAGTGGCCACGCCCTTAATTATGCAAACTTAATATAAAGGAAATGGATGAGTTATAAAAAAGTTCACCCCCCTCGCAGTTGTCATGGAGGGTAATAATAGCTATATGAACCAAAATCGTTCTTTGTACCAGGCTGTAAACACCTTTTTTCTGCTGTAAAGTTGGCCATTCTAACAGTGGGCTCAATTGCAATTTGCTCTATTATGGAGCCAGGACTAGCGGAATTTTAATAAATTGCAGTTTCAGTTACTTCCGTATTGGCTTCCCGAGGAAGAGCGGGAGGTTGCCGCAATGTTACGCAAAGTTTTAGTATGATTTCAACGCAAGTCTTTGTACATGAGGCCCCAGCACTGCAGCTGCACACACTAGGAAATCCAGGCATGAAAAAGAGCAGTTATAGTATCAAAGGTGCAGATAGCAGTTTCAGTTAGTCAACAGACTGTTTGATGACAAACATAATCAAGGTCTGGCATCTGACAGGTCATGCGATTTGCCGAATGGTGACAGTAATGAGTATAGGGGAAGTAGAGCTATTTCCAGCAAAGCAGGAAAACAATGCTATTAAAATAATGAGGGCTGATTTTCCTTTTATGCTATGCCTCAGGGACAAAACGCAACGAACGGAAAGACAGTGAATTTTTTTTTCTTAAAAAAAAAATGTATTTGTGTTCTTAACTTTTATTTATTCGTTCATTCACTTTGTTTCCCCCATAGTTTACGACAACGCCTATGCAGAATTCCAGAGACTCAAGTAAGATATCTGCTGCATGAGACCACCACATGGCTTTCCACGTCCTAAATGTTTAGAGATGCAAAGCATGTGAGCTGTGTGTCAGTGTTTGGGTAAAATATTAAGGTCTGCTAATGAACTCAACAATGCTATTCTTCTTTTGCCCTTCAGAGCGGAAGCATATGCTGAAAAGAGTGAGTATACTCAATCAGTACCAGCACTCTTGGGGGTCCTGCTTTGATATGTAATTAAATTCCCTTAAATTAACTTTGTGATGTTTTTTAATTGTCAGATCGTGGCAAAGTGGTTGGCGGTCTTCCTGATGTTGTGACTATCATGGAAAAGAAGGTTTGTTTCAGTCATAATGTTGTAAAAAATTAACAGTTAAATTAACACTATATTTAGTTATCTATCTGTATATGTAGTTTGCAATATAGTAGAATATTTTTACAAAACTAATTTAATTTCATTCAGGGTTTTTGTTTTTAGAAAAAAAATTATATACCTTTTTTTTTAGATAATAAAATCCATTTAATATGTCAGAAAATATGTTGAAAAAATAAAGACATGTTTACTAGAATTAAATTAATAACATTACATTAGCCTTCCCAATGTAACCAATGTATATATATACATAACATATGTATATATATATAGAAAGTCTTATTTGTTTTATTTAGGCTAGAATAAAAGCAGTTTTAATTTTTTAAAAACCATTTTAAGGTCAAAATTATTAGCCCCTTTAAGCTATATATTTTTTCTATAGTCTACAGACCAAACCACTGCTCACAGAATATATATATATATATATATATATATATATATATATATATATATATATATATATATATATATATATATATATATATATATATATATATATATATATATATATATATATACCTGTATATCGGCACTGGTGGGAGGTGTGCGTTGTGGCTTAATTTTTCACCAGTGACGTTATGTGTTATTCCGTTTATACAACAGTTTGACGGCATTATTGTGTATACAAAAGAAGAACAAAGAAAAAAGAAAAACAAACACGGATAGTCTAAAAATCCTTTTGTATGAGGAGAACTACTTTCTTCCGCCATTCATTCACATTTGAAGCTGACATCAGAACAGCAGAAGCTGTTGCTACTTCACCAACATCACTTTAGAGCTAGTATTAGAATGATTCTCTAGCGTAATATCTAAAGTGATGACAAAACAGGTAATTTTGCTGACATTTTAAGATTATAAGGCTGAACGGCATGAAATGCCATCTCAGTCAAGAGACGTTTCTCAGTTTTTCTCTGTTGCAATCGGGAGATCACAATAATTAACTCTAAAAAAAGTAAAAGCAGTGCAAAAACTACCAGATTACTATTCTGTTTGCAATAAGGAAAAACACATGCAGGCACTTCTTTTTTTTCTTTTTACTGAACTAGTCTGCAGTAAGGGAAAACAGGAGAATATGAGAAATAAAGATGGCCAACCAAAAAGTAACTCAGGGTTATACAAAGAGTGGCCGACACAAAATCTCACACTCAATACACTACAATTACTATGGTATAAATACAGCACTACAACATACTAAAAGAGAGATCGACTTAGAATGTCACTTACCATATTTACAATGATTTGATCAGCTGAATTTTCCTCCTCTAAAGGCTTATTATGCGGCCTCTGTCGCCATCTTGTGGATGGACAATGTGAACCGTCTTTGCTCTGCTACAAAACAACTACATCCTAGACTAAAAAAGCCTCAAAAGTATATTATGTTGTCCAACAGCTGCAATATTAATGCACAAGAGTGAAGAGGCTGTATGAGAGTTGAGAATATTGCACAGCTATCAGCCAATCAGATTTGAGAATCAGACAGAACTGTTGTATGTATAAATAAATACATACATATATATATATATATATATATATATATATATATATATATATATATATATATATATATATATATATATATATATATATATATATGTATATATATATATGTATATATATATATATATATATATATATATGTATATATGTATATATATATATGTATATATATATATATATATATATATATATATATATATATGTATATATATATATATATATATATATATATATATATAGTAATAAAGTACATACAAACCCGTATGTAATGTAAAACAACAACAAAGAAAACTAAGGTGTAAAAGAAGTAAGGTGAATATATTAAAATGCAATGTATGCCTTCAACTGGTATGTTTTATGAACTGAATAGTGTTCTACATTTTTTTAATTGTAAATGTATGCTAAAAATAGAAATGCAATACAGCCTTATTAAGATCCTCTTTATTATGTAAGAACATCTGCCATGTCTTTATACATGTTGTAAAAAATCTGAATAAATATAATGCAGTTTATGAACCCCTAGTGTCAAAAATAAAGCATATTAAATATTAAATAGCAAATAAATAGTAAAGCATATGCAGAATAGCACTACAAACACTCATAGATAACTATTTAAAATATGATCATGTGAGTAACAAAACTAAATATTTATGACAAAAAACTGAGCTTTATCACTTAAGAAACTCTGCAATCTCACACACACACGTGCACACACACACACACACACACACACATAATGTATGTATGTATGTATGTACGTATGTATGTGTGTATGTACTGTATGTATGTATGTATATATGTGTGTGCAAAATTTAACTTGAATTTAAATGTATCATTTTGATATTTCTAAAGATTTTTAGAGACAAAAATATTATTTTAGTAAATAGATCTGTTTAATAAATCTATTTTGTTCAAATGCACCAAAATACATAACCTACATTCACTGAGAAATGGATAAAAATATCCATTTTCCAAACGGCATGCTCTCATTTATGCTGAGCACTCTATATTAACCTAGTTGTCAGTACATCTAAGGTTATGTTTCACCTGGAGTATTCCTTTCAGTGGTCCGCGGAGGACTGTATAGCAGACGCATTAGTGATCAGTATTGCTGCAGGCAGTGGTGCTGCTGAGTGGTGTTCTGCAGCTCTTTCTCAGCTCTGGGAGTGTGTGCTGGAGGGCGTCATACTCCACCGCTCTTCAGGATCCATGTCCATTGTCTTCAGCCTCTTAATCCATTGCTTGCAAGCAGCATGACGCCTTTTCGGGGAATATTGTGTATTCTGTTTAGGAGAGGATATTGATGGGATTACGATTTTCCTGAATTGTTGATGCTGGTAATGTCCTGCATCCTTTTTTGTTGTTCTTGTTGTTGTTCAGATCAAACAAACATAGCAGGTCAGTCAACTCTCAGAGCCATTAAAGTGAACTCATGTGTTAGAGGAGACCTTTCACATGACCAGCAGAGGTCATGGCGTACACTGTGGGTTTCCAGTCAGCTTTGTTGATGTCCAGTGGTGCGGGATATGTCATGTAAAATGAAAATCTGAAAGATCTGAATTTTTTGGTGGATTTATTTATTTATGTGCACTCAGGGGAGGGTGGTGGTTCGGGAAATTTCCTTAGCAGTATTGTATGTGTACTACAGCTTCTCACTGACAATCTTAGTATCTTATTTTCTCAGAAACAACCTATAGTAGTACATTAAAGGTTGTTATTATGGTTTCTAAAAGAGAATAGGTATAAATCTGTATTTTACTGTTACTTGGTACTGTCCAATACTTAAATCATTATGTTTGCTGTTTATTCAAACTACTTATTTAAAATGAGCGGAAACTAAATAATTCTTGAGACATTCTCAATTCAACTCTTGTTGACAACTTAATTGTTTTATGTTCAATCCACTTAATTTTGTAAAAACAAATTAAGTTAAGCGGTGACATGGTGGCTCAGTCGTCAGCACTGTCGCCTCACAGCAAGAAGGTGACTTTTTCGAACCCCAGCTTTGTCAGTTGACGTTTCTGTGTGGAGTTTGCATGTTCTCCCCATGTTCGCGTGGGTTTCTTCCACAGCTCAAAGACATGTGTTACAGGTTAACTGGGTAAGCTTAATTGTCCATAGATGTATGTGTGTGAACAGGGACGTAGCAACCGGGGGAGACGGGGGGAATCCGTCCCCCTCACTTTTAGAGACAGACCATTTAGAAACAGGTGATTAATTATTATATGAACGTATGATCTAATACAGCCCCCCCCCCCCACTTTTAAAATGTCCGCTACGCCCCTGTGTGTGAATGTGAAGGGCATCTGCTGTGTAAATCATATGCTGGATAATTGACGGTTCATTCCGCTGTGGCGACCCCTGATGAACAAAGGGACTAAGCCGAAGGCAAATGAATGAATAAACGAAATTAAGTTGACTTAATTCCTTTGTTTTCCAGACACAAATCTATTGTGTGGAACCCAGCTATCACAAGCTATTTTATATAGCTAAATTTAAATAATCAATAATAATGTGGTCATATAATTAATGAGGTTTTTTTGATAATATATACATGCACAGTGCAAAATATTACACACACACACACACACACACACACACACACTCACACAAACACTTATCGTAAAAATAATTACAAAAAAGCTGCACAGGATTTATAGTTGCTGTTACACCATCAAAATAAAAAAATAAAAAATAAATATTTTATTTGAATTTAGTATTGAATGAGTAATGAATAAATCAATAAAAAATTGTATTTAAGTTTATTTGTATAGTGCTTTTTTATTATAATCATTGTTTTAAAGCAGCTCTTCAAAAGGTGCCCATTATTGCATTACAATCAAATTCAGTACAGTTAAGGTTATTAGTTCCCATAATAGTTCATAATAATTTGTTGTTACAGTACTTACTAATTAGTTACTAATAGCTTTAACTAAAGTTGTTAAAATATGCATGTGTATCTGCTTAAAATATTTATGGGATTTGTTTACCTTTAGCAAGATAACGACAAAATTCTTCCACTATGAATGCTTATTGATTAAATATGCCTAGGACCAGACTGAATTTCATTCATTCATTTTTTGTTTTTTGGCTTAGTTCCTTTATTAATCAGGGATCATCACAGCGGAATGAACCGCAAACTTATCCAGCATATGTTTACGCAGTGGATGCCCTTGCAGCTGCAACTCATCCTTGGGAAACACCCATTCACTCTCATTCACGCACATACAGCCAATTCACCTATAGCGCATGTCTTTGGACTTTGGTCTTTGAAACCCACGCGAACACAGGGAGAACATGCAAAATCCACACAGAAATGCTAACTAGCCCAGCCGAAGCTCAAACAAGTGACCATCTTGCTGTGAGGCGACAGTCCTAACCACTGCACCACTGTGCCACCCCTAGACAAAATCTGGGGATATTTTTGGCTATTTCTGCACAGAATTTTATAAAAAATCGGTGGATTTATGAAGAAGGATTTGGAGAGTATCGTAACTAAAAAACAAAATCAAATAAAAATAATAGATTTTTTATTTTGATTTATGTTTACAATGCATATCCAATTAGATAAACTTAATTAGTAAACAAAGCAAGTCTCTCATATAATATCAGAATCAGAATCAGTTTTATTGCCAAGTGTGCTTCACACACACAAGGAATTTGTTTTGGCTACAGAAGCTTCCAGTGTACATAAAGTGACAAGTGACAACACAAAATGAATATGAAAAAAAAAAAAAGATAAACATTAAACAGATGCGGTTAGTCAAGAAACCTGGATGTTGTATGTACAGATTGTTATAAATTGTTATAAATATACAGGTTATAAGATGCTGTGTACGAGTGCGAATGTCGAAAGTATTGCATTGTATATTGATATAAGGTGCTGTGTACAAGTGCGTATGAGAAAGTATTGCACATATTTATTGCACAGTAGGGGAATATTTAACTGTTCATAAGGTAGACAGCCTGAGGAAAGAAACTTTTCCTGTGTCTGGCTGTTTTTGTGCTTGGTGCTCTGAAGCGCCGACCAGACGGTAACAGTTCGAACAGGTAGTGTGCTGGGTGTGAGGCGTCCAGAGTGATTTTGCGAGCCCTATATATATATATATAGCCCTATATATCTACTAAACGACAGAAAATATTACTTTACAAACTTTATTGTAAATAAATCATATGAACATTTTCATATTTGTCAATAATATTAGTGAAATTAATTTAAAAACTGAATAAATATAAATGTATACACATTTGCTTTTACATTCACAACCATTCACAAGTAAATAAATAGACTTGATGGGGTAAAAATCTGTGGAAATTTGAATCTGTAAATCTAAATATGCCTTTATGGAATATTTAATTTATCATTCATTCCTCTTTTTTTTTGCTTCAGACTCTGAGTCTGACCTGCACTGTCTGCGGCGATCCCAAACCTCAGGTCAGCTGGTCTAAGAATGATCAAGAAGTAGAGCCCAGCGATCAGTATGTCGTTGCCTTGGACTCGGGAAAATTCGCCAGCCTCACTATCAAAGGGGTGTCCATGGAGGACTCTGGCAAGTACACCATGACGGTGCAAAACAGGTTCGGCGGTGAAACAGTGGACATCATCGTCAGCGTGTACAAACATGGAGACAAGATTCCAGACATCAAACCGACCCCTTCCTCCAAGAGGATCTTGCCTCCCACTGGTCCGATTATAATTCCCACCACCAAGGCTGCCACCCCTACTCCTGCCCCTGCTGGGGGCAAGTCTCCAGCTCCTCCCCAAAGTAACAAATCCTCTGCCCCACCTCGTGGCATGAAGTCCCCCACTCCCACCAGAAAGAAGTAACCGCACAACTCTTTCCACTTGTTTGCCCCCCCTACAGCACGTAAATGTGTTTATTTGCAGTTCTATTAGGAAATATCAGTGTTTGCAAGGCGGCAAAATAAGTTTGGGCGTCGATTTTGGTTTGATGTATAAATAAATACTGCCTTTCCCCCATCATGAAACTCAGAACTTGTCTTGTTTTTTTTTTGTATAGATGAATCCAAAAATTTGGCTGTTTCTTAATATGCGTTCTTTAGTGATCTTGCGTCATCGATTTCTCATGTAACATCATCAACAACTGGCAAAGTTCAGTTTCAGTTCAGTTTCAGAATTCAAGACCGCAAGAACGGAGGACTCGTGAAAGTTCGCAGATGTGTTCTTGGTATCGAGAAGGCCGCGATGCAGACTTGAGCACTGAACTCGCTCTAGAAGTCCCAGAAGTCATTGCGACTGAATAAAGGAGGTGGGAAGCACATAATTTCATATACATTTATTATTAAAGTTCAGAGATATAACTTATTTATCTAAGGAGTTTCCTTAAATGAGATGGTGAAAGTAAACATTAACATGAAAATTTCAACAAAGGCATAAACACATTAAGAGAGTTTATGTGTTGAAATTCGTATTTAAAATCAGTTTTTTTGTATATTTGTAAGGTTTTTGGAATTTTCTTGGAATTGAGAAACAGCCATTGATTGAGTAGTTCATTAAATTGCTGTAAATGAGTAAAGGTGAATGTAAAAAGCTTTCTTATGGCAATTCGTAACTTTTTGATTTAGTGGCTAATGAATTCATTGATGAATTCATACAATCTCTTTCATACTGTTTAGTACGATTTGCTCATCTCCCAATGACGGTTGGGTTTGGGGGTGTGGTTTGGTGTCAAACCTCCTTTTAAAAATAGTAAATTTTTGTACGACTGAACTCGAATTAGCCACTTGAATTAGTCGAACCCAATTAGCTGTCCCGAATTAGCCATAAAACTGACAACCTGTAAATTAGTTACTTTACCTCATGAAGATTAGGCTGGAAAGTGTGTGATTTTAATTATTTTCGGTTAAGATGCCGCCGATGACTTCTGTCCTAATTTATAGCTTACCTCTATATGGACAGCTTTTCAGGAGTTATCAGTTTGCCCAGTGGCTCACCGCATATATCGGCAGACTTTGGATATGGAGTGGAGTTGACCATGTTGACGGGGATTGAGTCTGGCAAAGAAAGGTTCCAGAAACCAGGTAAAGCAAAAACGAAATAAATAAATAAATATACATTAGGCTGAAAACACTGTGAAATCACTCGGCTGCGACAGCTTGTCTGTTTCTAGATTGCTTTTGAAAACATTATCGGTCGGGTTTAGGGAAGGGGGTGGGTGGCTGGCCTGGGGTGCATTTCCCATCAACAACATAAGTAGTGGCCAAACTATCATAGCAACATGTATCGGTTGGGAAAAGAACGACATATTGATGAGTGTTTCCCATAACCATAGTTTCTCTGTTGCAGATACATGGTTTGAACCACATTGGTTATAACGTAAAACATCCATTTTGGTGCTCCTAAATGGGGTGGAGTAACTACTTCTTTAGAGAAAAACCCCATAATTTTTGGTGCAAATTATATTGTTTTACACGCATACACGTTTAAAAAAAAATCCAATATTAGTTTTGGTAAAAACATGCACTTGCTTTCCATATTAATTGAAATATATGTAAATGACACATATAGGGCTTATGTTTCTTTTACAAATATTATTGAGAATATTACATATTCTATGCTAAATCATAAAACTACTTAGTTAACATGTATTTTAATCTATATATAAATCATATAAATAGTTAATGGTTGTTATTCATAGAATATAATTTATATTATAATTTATTAAAATATAATTATAATTATATTTATATAATAATAATAATAATAATAATAATAATAATATCAAGTACGATATTGTTTATTTATTTTTTATTTATTGTAAAAGTCTACTTTCACAATTTGACACATTCAAACCACTGCAGAAATGTTCTAACCAACAGACCCATGTCAAATACAGTGCAGATAGATTTCTTAATAAATAGCCTACTATAAATTAAAACCATTAAAATATGCTATGTATTTTTGTTTTCACAAGCTTTGGAGAAATATTGAAAATTCCGCTATAGGTCACCTATAGCTTTCATCATGAGCCACAGCTTCGTTCAAAATGGCATAAACTGAACTGTAAAAATACTTTCAAAGCAAATTACACCTAAGAGAGATGACTTTATATTTTTTAATCATTTTAAGTTTAAATGTTGGAATGTTCTAAATGAATATGGCATAGGGGTGATAACTGGCAATAGAACACAACCAGGAACTATGTTTCTAACGACAGCTCTAGAGGTGTAGTTGCAAGCGTACAACTTTGTGATGCAGTTTGCAAATGTTCGTTGGAATGATGGATTTGGGAAACGTCAAATTTACGAACTATGTTTGTAATGAGGGAACTTGGGACCTTAGTTGGCTAACAATGGTTTTCAAAAACTCACCCCTGGTCGGCTGAAGTGTATATTGTGCCGTCTGATGGCACCATATTTTTTGTCACTTGACAAACCAGTTGTGTTGCTTCAGTGTTCTTTTAGTAATATTGTGGAACATTTGTACCATAGGAAGTGCATTCTCCTTTTAGTATGGCAATACCTTTAAGGAGACATCCTTGTAGCTTATTTACACATGCAACTTGATAGTGCACAGAAGTTTAAGGCAGGGGTTTGAGAAACTGAGGTGTACACTGGAGTAAATATTGACAGTGGATGATTATTTACAGTAACACAACACAGATTAACATGTTCAGCTCAGATTAACAGGCTCAGCCATCACACTACACACATTTATATCATTCAGATTGAAAGATTTGACTGAATCAGGAAAGCTGGATAGGGCTGCAAAATTAATCGAAAGCAATTTCCATGCTCATTTTGTCAGTAAAAAGTCAGCTGTAAATCTCGAGCCCCTGCTTTCAGATGGAGAAGTGTTTACTAGAGCCATAGTTCTGTGGCAAGCTACGCAAACCATCCTGAAATCAAAGAGAATCGTTCTACGATCTGACAGCTGTATGCGTGGCGTCTCAGTAAACTATGGCTCTGTGTCTCTGCTGATCTGAAAGCATGTGAAAATAGACATGTTTTCACTTCTAACTCACCCCATAACTTCAGTCAAGTCTTTGAAATCAATTCTTCTCTGAAATGAGTGAATGGTTGTGCATGGTTAGTAGCTGAATCACTAAAAGAAGTTAAATAGTCTGCTTTGTTTGATTTCCCTCCTGTCTCTTCTTTGTGGCATATTTACCATTTTCACTCAAGAGCGCCCTCTGCTCATCGGAATAAATGTATCAATTTACTTAAACATAATAGATTTAATAACTAATTTCTAATTACTGATTTATTTTACTGCCATAATGATGATGTTGAAATTATTACACTGATATTTTTCGAGATATTACTATTTAGCTTAAAGTGCATTTTAAAGACTTAACTAGGTTAATTAGGTCAATTAGGCACGTTAGGGTAATAAGGCAAATCGTTGTGGGGGGATATTGCTTAAGAGAGCTAATAAAATTGACATTAAAATGACTTTTTAAAAAAAAAAAACTGCTTTTATTCTAGCCGAAATAAAACAAAGACTTTCTCCAGAAGAAAAAAAATATTATAGGAAATACTGTGAAAAATCCCTTGCTCTGTTAAACATAATTTGGGAATATTTGAAAAAGAAAACTAATTACACAGGAGGGCTAATAATTTTGACTTCAACTGTATACATAGTGACCGAAAAGTTTGAAAACCCCTGCTCTAAGCTGCTAAAGTGCATTTTTTAGGGATTGACAAGATCCAGAATGGTTGTTTTGAGGTTAGTCCTTTAATCTCAACCTTTTGTAACCCTAAAACAAACACTTTTGCTGTATTTTTTTTTCTCAGACAATCTGCTGCTCCACAAGACCGTAAAGTGTCCTCTGAATTTACACTTTAGATTCTTGGCAGAAGCAGTAGGTCATCTGGGTACTTTCCACCTACTGTCTTTTGAATACCAAATTCAGACACTACTTTGTTTTTTGGCATAGTGTGCATAGAATGCCACAGCCATATCACCCTGCAGCCTAAGACCGGTTACTCACTGAAGCTAAGCAGGGCTGAGCCTGGTCAGTACCTGGATGGGAGACCACATGGGAAAACTAGGTTGCTGTTGGAAGTGGTGTTAGAGAGGCCAGCAGGGGGTGTTCAACCTGTGGTCTGTATGAGTCCTAATGCCTCAGTAAAAAGTGAAGCGGACACTATACTGCCAGTGAGCGCCATCTTTCGGAAGAGGTGTTAAACTGAGGTCCTGACTCTCTGTGGTCATTAAAAATACCATGGCACTTCTCGTAAAGAGCAGGGGTATAACACCCTGGTGTCCTGGCCAAAGTCCCTCAATTGGCCCTTATTCATCATGGCCTCCCAATCATCCCCATCCACTGAATTGGCTCTATCACTGTCTCTTCCCTCCACCAATAGCTGGTATGTGGTGAGCGCACTGGCGCCGTTGTCCTGCGCCTGCCGTCGCATCATCCAAGCGGATGCTGCACACTGGTGGTGGTGTGGAGAGACCCCCCTCGTGATTGTGAAGCGCTTTGGGTGTATGGCCATACACAATAAATGCACTATATAAGTACACATTACATAGAAGTAGACATAGTTGGACGCAACACTTGACTCTGTGTTGGTTTGTTTCGTTTAGCATAGAGGTATCTATTAATGTATCTGTTAATCTCACCAATACAATATCATATATATATATATATATATATATATATATATATATATATATATATATATATATATATATATGATAGCACACTAAAGGTGCAGAATTTACACACTCTTTGAGTACAATCAGGAACACCACTTGCAATTCAATATGCACTAAAAACTACAAGTTGTCTGTTTGATAAGTGGTTTGGGTTACACTAAATGCATGCATATTAATATTATTGCTAATATATTATTGCTAACTGATAAAAGACGATGAAATTACATCGAATAAACGTACACACTGACATGAAATCAAAAGGTTTAAAAATATATGAAATTGCTTCCAGTGAACGATAAAAGATGGCATCTACATAAATAGTAATGGAAAGTTTGGATTATTTCACCGACTCTTGACCATTGAGTCTCGTTCATCACAATGAACAAATCTTTTTTTCGAGTCATTTCGTTCATTTAGTACAATTTGTGAAGTGAAGTTTATTCATAAACAAATTTTGAGAAGATCCCATGCTTATGATTGACCACAGCTGGTCCTGCGTTAGCTAACACAAGATTCACCAATCAGACAATAAATAACTCACTATAAATAACCAAAGTTTCTTACCTCAGTTCGTCTTCGTTTTGAAGAAAACCCCCTCCTTTTCTAGATTGGGTGACATGTCGGCCTAGGTAATAGCACTGTTGCCTCACATCAAGAATGTCACCAGTTAAAGTCTTAAATACTGGGCCAGTCAACGTTTCTGTGCGGAGTTTGCATGTTCAGCCCGTGCTTGCATGGGTTTCCCCCAGGTTCCCTGGTTTCCTCCCACAGTCCAAAAACATGCAACATAAGTAAATTGACCATGACACCATACAAGCTCTTAGTAAGCAATATATCTCACTACAGCCAACCCTATAATCTGTCATTAGCCATAGATAAGTCGGGGTAGTTCTCAAGATCTACCTGGGCTCCCCTCTTGCCCCTGCTATTGGGAGGGAGCCCAACATGCTTTATAATCAATCATCAGCTAAGTGTGAACTCTTGAAAATATTATTTAAATAGAACGAGTTACTTCCAAACACATCTAAAAATAGCCCAAACTTTTATCACTCTTCAAACAAGTCATAAGTCATTCGTTCATGTGACAAAGACAGTCCAATTTAAGCTTAACCAATGCACACAGTCTGAGCCAAAAAGACCCATGATTAGTTTAGCTTTTGAAGATGTCTTCGGGTTTTTGAGTCGTTCATTCATTATGTGACAGCATGTAAAGAGATGACCCAAAATTGAAGAACAGATCAAATCTTATTCTGTCTCTGAGTGGATATGATTGGCTTCTGTCCCTCACGTGACGAATGAATGACTCAAGCTTGATAGAAGACTCAAAAAAGAAACTAATCATCTACCATAGATATATACACTAGATATCGCATACGGACCTTGCGTATGCCTCAATACCGCCACCACATTTGTACAGTGCTCCCATGACGGAAGTCATTAAACCACACTAAGTCCAAACTAAAACCAATCTGAGGATGCTGTACTTTTGCGTTGCATATGGGTGTAGTAATTTCAAGGTAAGATTACGGGGGGCCATCAAACTTTTTCTCAGAAGATGACAAGCTGACAAAACATTGCTGTCACTCTGACACAAGTTTTATTTATGGGGGAAATTACAAAGTACTGCGGTGTTTGGGTGTTCTGTGTTTGTCTGGGATAATTTGTCGTAAAGAAATGTGTATATTCCATACAAGCTGAAGCTGATTTGTCAGTTCTTGTCACATGATTTGCAGTGTGCTCGCAGCATTCATTTAAAAACAAGGCACAAATTCGTCCCAAAGGCACAAGCACGTCATGCTGCTTAGTTATGCGTGCAAGCCGTGCACCTCTATTGGAAAATCCGAATTTGCTTAACAAACTTTGTTGATAAAAGGGTTGCGGATCCATTCTTTGGCAGTTTGCGGGTCCTTCCCTGGGACTTTACCCCTTCGCAAAGAAACTTTCCAAAGTCATCTGTTTCTTACTCATTTTGCTGCTTGTGGATTAAATTTGGTTAGTTCTTGTCATGTGACTTTCAGTGTGCTCGCGGGATTCATTCAACTTAGTGTGCTGCTTGTGCGCGCACCTCCATTGGAAATAACAAAATTATACAAACTCTAGAAATTGTCCCTAAAAGGTCGACATAATTTGCAATCTCCAGCAGTTGATCTTCTTGCACAGACATGCCGGATTCACCTGATTTGTTGACAAATGGGTTGGGGATCCATTTCTCGGCGGTTCGCGGGTCCTTCATTGGGCCTTTTCCTCTTCGTGAAGAAACTTTCCAAACATGTCTGTTTCTAACTAATTTTGTTGCTTGTGGGTTAAATTTGGGGACTCAAGTGACCGAGATGTAAGAGAGAGAATATGGTCATTCTTCAAAATAAAAGATCGTTCAGATAATAACTAAAACGGAAATAATTTATGATTTCTTATGCGACCCGGTACCAATTGATCCAGTGCTTGAGGACCACTGATCTACCCCACCTGCACAATGTGCGCATACGCGAATGAACAAATCACTCCCTCAGAGGACTCATCGTTCTCGAGTCACATAACAGATTACTTCAAAATGAACTCATAGTTCTCGAGTCACATAACAAATTCGTTCAAAAAATTAACATAGTTCAAGAACGAGCCATCACTAATGATAAATGGTATACACACATGAAACATCTAAATATCCATATACACTTCAAAGATGATTGCTTGGATTTACTAATTTTTTTTACGTTAAGTGGCTGTAAACGATTTATTTGGGCTGAATTTAACAACAACACTTTTTTTCAGTGTACGTACCAAGATGAAATAAAACATCTGCCATATCAACAGATATTCATCTAGTATATAGTGCATCCTTTAAACCCTAACCAGAATATTTGAGGAATATCAATAATAATCTGCCTTCCCAACACTGCAATTGAAAGGTAGTGCACAAATCAGTGAATAATTAAAGTAGAATTACAAAAATAGATATCATTTTTCACCCAAAATGCATCACCCTGTGATAAAATGAGCTAGCGTCTAGTATGAAGAGAAAGAGAGTAGGAGGTTTGTGTGAGGGAGGGTGGGGCAAGCTATATTTAGCGCCAGGAGAAAAAAAAATGTGTGAAACAGTTTGTCATCTGGGTTGCCTAAGCTGAGTGGGCCTCTAATGAATTTGGTTCCTTCTCCCCTGAGGTGCTAGGGGGAGAAGCTTTGATGTTAGTTTATTAAATGCCTGTTTAAAAGCTGCTCTTTCAGTTATCCACTAGAATCCAGAGTCTTTTCTCTCTTTTTTTGTTTTGTTGCTTTCTGCCTGAGAGTGCGGGACCTCCACTTAGCCCACAGCGGTGGCCATGAGCCCATCAGGACTCTTCCCGACCTCATCTTACAGCCTCACCTTTTTTTCTCCTGGTTTTGTGTTTAATAAAAGAGTTGGAAATCACTACCCGTGTCGTCCTTGCCTTTACATAGTACACAAACACACACACACTGAAAGTAAAATATGAATACGATTAGAGACGCTACCGGCCCATCTGAAACACATCAGCACTTTTCTTGGGCTCTTGCGCCAGTTGTACTTCACAAATCATTTCATGTATATGGAACACCTAGCTTAAGCTGCCAAAAATGCACCACTACTTCCAAATTCACAGAGCATGACTTGGCTATTTAGATAGTCTGGCAAATCGCCAATCAAAACCCCTTTTACTTCTTTTGAAATAAATGTACTTGATTTACATTAATGGCCACAAAGCATCTGGCTCTTAAAACCATTGATTCGTTGCATTAGAAAACACAATATCAAACTAAGTGTGCGTTTTACCTAGCGACAACCTCCCGCTCTCCCTCGTGAAGCTAATACGGAATTAACTGAAACTGAAATTCATCAAAATTCCGCTAGTCAAGGCTTCATAATAGAGCAGATTTCTATTGAGTGCAATGTTAAAATGGCCAACTTTACAGCAGAAAAAAGGTGTTTACAGCCTGGTACAAAGAACGATTTTGGTTCATATAGCTAATATTACCCTTCATGACAACTGTAAGGGGGTGAACTATTTTATGACTCATCCGTTTCATTTAAATTAATTTATATTAGGTCTGCATAATTAAGGGTGTGGCCACTTGGCTGACTGCTAGGTCTCGCTGGTTGCTGTTACTTCACCTTAGCTGATTCCAGCTGATTAGCCGCTGAGCTCAGCATATACATCGTATTTTTGTTTTGTTTTATGTGGCTTCGCAGAGTCAGTTGCTTTTTGTAATTATTTCTTACAATTATCAGATGATATGGCATGCTGTGTGCACTAAATTGTGCTCACAAACCATTCGCGTGGCCTCCATTTCACAGGTGAGTGGAATTCTTATATACTTATATACAGATCGATTAGCTGTAGGCTCTAGAACAGTCATCTGTAACGTTGTCATACAGTGTTATGCCTGGATTTTATAAATAGCCATGCATTTACTAACACAGACTATATTTGAAGTGTTTTGAAGTAATTTGCGTTTTCCACCTGTACAAAAGCGTCATAAGAACAATGTTTAGTAGCTTGATGTATTATAACAGTGTTTTTTAAAAGACTAAACTTTATTGATATAGTATACAACCAAGCACATGTGGTCAATACAGAAACGAATTGCAGGTAATGAAGTATTAAGCATTTCTCTCAAAGAAAAGTCTGTCTAAGCAAAGTGTTGGTACGTGTTTGTAGTTCCGCTCCACCTCTTTGCCCTTATTTGGTTACCCCTGGTTTGAGCGATGATGCGCAAACAAAATGGCGCCGATTGGCCATGCCCACTTGTAGCTTCAATTGCGCTCTTCAGAAACCTATGGGTGATGTCACGGATACTACATCCATAGCTTTTTCGGTCTATGGTTTTTACAAAGAAGAAAGTAAGAAAGAAATGCTTCTACACTCAAAAAGGATCATTTGTTTTTTGTTCAAACTGCTTATTTAAACTGAGTTTTTCTAAAACTTAATTGTTTTATGTTCAATCCACTTAAATGTGTAAAAATTACTAAGTTAACTTAATTTCTTCATGTGTTCTCAACACAAATCAATTGAGTGGAACCCAGCATTTTGTGTACACTCCAAAAAATATTTTACAACAAAGAACTTATTTAAAATGAGCTGAAACAACACAATTCTTCAGATTTTTTTTATTTTGGGACAACTTAAGGGTGCAGTTGGTGATCTGCCAAAATGATAACTGTTAGCATGATAGCTTTGAAAACACAGTCCCTCCCCTGCCAACCAAAGCCATGTCTCCTAAAATCTCAGACATGCACCGTAAAAATGACAGTAGACAACCCACTAGATCATGTCATTTGCCGCCAGTTAGAAAACTTTATAGTACTTTATAATACTACAATTCTGAAAGAAAAACTGTATTATATCTAGCACGTTTTCAGTTGTGTAGCAAGCAAAACTTGTCATAATGTGCAATATTTCACCCATGCAAGGATCGCTGGTCTCACTCGCTCACGTGTTTCATCCTAAAGCGACTCTGCTTAGTGTATGGCCGGCGGGGTTCAGGAATTACACTTATTACTAAGCTATACTTACATGCTGTTTCAGATTGAATATTCAAAATGGCATGGTAAACAATATAGGGGCCGTGTCACAAGTTGTCATTGTTCAAAAATAAACCAATGTGATCTGAATATAAAACCAAATTCACTTTATTTAAGAATTGTTAGATATTTGGACTAGGCATGGGACAATAACCGTTTTTAAGGTATACCACGGTTTGGAAAAGTCAAGGTTTTAAAACCGCCATAATTTTCTGTAATACCATTCCTAAGGTATGTGTAAGATTTGTTCTACATGTTTTTGTTTGTTTTTTTAGGACAACAGTATCTTCAACACAAAAGATATCCAAAGATGCTGTTTTAAATTGTAAAGAAACTCAGTGTTTTTGAAACTAATGAAGACAACAGAAGTCAGAAGTGAATTATTGAGCCTGACATGTTTACTGCTCCAAAATATTTGACATTTTTCACAAAATAAAATATATTGTGGTCAAAGTTTTAGTTTTTTATTATTGTTTTTTCAGGGTTTTCACCTGTAATGGACAGGACAGTAGAGAGTATTGACAGGAAAGCGTGGGGAGCAGAGAGAGGAGAAGAATTGGCTTAAGACTACAAGGCGGGAATCAAACTCGGGTCGCCGTGAGCACTGGAGTGCATGTGTCGACGCACTAACCACTACACCACTGGCGCTGACAGTTTTCGTTTTTCACCCATACATTTAAAAAGAACTTATTTTGGAGCAGAAATCGCAATACCGTAATACCGTGAAACCGTGATTTGTTTCATCCAAGGTTATCATACCGTCAGAATCTTATACCAGCCCATGCCTAATTTGGACTAGAAACAAAACAAATAAAAATCTAAGTAAGAAGAGCATTTTTGCAGTGTATGAAGAGAGTTGCAGAGCTTTGGTTCAACAAAACTGAATTATCTGTCCCCCACAAAAGCGAGGAAATGCTGAGGGACAACAACACGGGTGTCAAACTCAGTTTCTGGAGGGCTGCAGCTCTGCACAGTTTAGTTTCAACTCTAATAAGGCTTGTAATCAGCCCTTCAGGCTTGTTTGAAACCTACAGGTAAAGCTGCGGTCACACTTGACTTTTCCTCCCATAGACTTCCATTCATACACACACGAATGCGTCAGACCGGAAACGCAGGGTCATGCGTCAAGTTTCGCAAGTTGCTGCAAAGTTCAAGCTTGGTGAACTCTGACCTGCAAAATCGCATCACTTGACTGCGTGAGACCAATCGAGGATCAAAACAGGACCTCTCTGGACAGAAATTTAAAACATGGAGCAATCGCTCGCTTTTTTTAATGTCTAATCATCTTGTTTAATCCCGCCCCTTTTCGCAGCGCCGCACGACAGAATTTCGCACACACAAAGCCCAGTGTGACCATAGCTTAAGTGTGTTGAAGCAGGATTGGAAATAAACCGTGCAGGGCTGCGGCACCCCTGGACAACAAGAAGGTCAAGGTTTGAAATTACAAGTCTTGGTGTGTAGTGAGTGAGTAAATTGCAAAGGTATGAGGAGCTAAACCCTGTAGAGATTTGAAGGCAAGAGAATTTTAAATTTAATGCAATACTGTTCTGAAAGCAAGTGGAAGATGTGTGAGATCGGGGTGAAATGGGCGTTGTGTGGAATGTGTTGTAAATGGGGTGAGTTTGTAATGTATTGTAATTTGGAAAAAGAGTTGGCAGGTAAACCAATGAGGATTGAAGTCATCAAAATGAGATGTGGATCTTACTGTAAAAACTAAAAATGTTTGAACATTAGATCTTTTGTTTTGCTAATTTACTTTTATAGATTTCTTTTTTTATGATGAGTGTTTACTCTATGTGTTATCTTCAGGAAAATACAATATGCTTTATTTCATTAGATATTGTGTTATATCATTTATGAATTTTCAAGTGACTAAACTTATTCCTGATGCTGAAAATTTCATAAGTTGGCTCCTCCTATACTATTTAAATAGCGAGCTCGTATTTTTTAGATAACAAGCACTGCTACTTATTCATTTTTCTTTATTTTTTTCTGATTAAATCACTTCAACAGTAATTTGATTGCAATAATTAAAATGCAGGAAATTATAAATGTCTTGACTTCAAACGTGACTTTAATTAAAACATGAAAATTTAATCAGTGGAATTATTTGCTTTGAACTCACAGAATTCGATGGCAGCTCACAATTTCAGTATATCCCTTCTAAGACATGATGCATCAGTTCATTGACTATATTACATGCAACATGGAAATGTCTTTCCGGCATGGTAGATTAATGGAGCTGTTATAACACTGCATGTCTAGCTGTTGACCAGTGCTTGCAAGGCAGGTTGACCATTAGGCATGGATCTAGACACCACATGGTGGCACTGGTGTCCCATTATGAAACCTCTGCAACCTGCTGACAGTCCCAGTATATAGAAAGATACAACACCTGATTAATAACACAAATAAGGTCCTTTCAAATACAACATAAGATGCACAAAAAAAATGATTCATTGGTTTCACTAATGTGTTTTTAATGTGAGTGGAAGCAAACAATTTATACAGGCTGAATTAAAACAAAGACATTAAGTTGAACATTA